>NW_005877290.1:0-8816 GCF_000147115.1 Myotis lucifugus
GATAACTTTAGAAAAAATGTTTTTATTGATTTTAGAGATAGAAAGGAAGGAAGAGGGAGAGAGAGAGAGAAACATCAATGAGAGAGAAGCATTGATCAGCTGCCTCCTGCCCACCCCTTACTGGGGATCAAACCTGCAACCCAGGTATGTACCCTGGCCAGGAATTGAACTGGACACCTCTCCGTGCAAAGGACAGGATAACGTTCAACCAACTGCGCCACACCAGCCAGGGCCAAACCTGTAGAGAACTTTTATAAAAATTTTGTTTGAGCCAAACAGAGGATATATCTGGAAGCAAAATCTCAACAGACTGAGAAAAATTCTTCCTAGAATGACAGTTTGCAGTTTATTTTATGCACTTTGTATTAAGGAGGGTATATATGAAAGATGAAATAAAGGTGGGAGAAAGCAAGGTGGGGATTGGATTACAGGGTAATTAACAAGATTATGTGCTTCCTTCAAGGATTCTGGAAAGAGGATTCTTCTGGCATGTTCTTGTTAGCCCCTAGATGCATAAGAACAATGAACAGGGCTTGCTTAAGGCAAAGACAAACCTTTTACTAAAGAAGTTATGCCTGGAGCATGACTACCCACTATGACCTGCCACTTAGGAAAGTAACCACCCCTATGAGGTTACTTCCCATTAGCACCCATTAGAAGCGATTTGAGCCCCTATTTTGTCCACAACAGGAAACAAAAATCTCCTGAGGACTCATGCTCCTTTGTTCTCATTGGTCGGAATTGAATCAGGTGCCCCAGTTAATCATGTGGAAAGGGGAGTAGGATTGCCACGCTTGGCATAAGCCAACTATGCTTCCTTCTCGGTCTGGGTGAAGAGCTCATCTTCCTTGAGCATGTTGCCACCCCCTAGATATGGGGGCACTGTGACCTAAAGGAGATATAAACAGGAGAAGGTAACCAACAGTGTTTGCCACTGGAATGAGCATAGCGTAGTGCCAGTCAATGGACCCATTTTCCTTAATTTGATAACATGTCTGCAGCTCCAAATCCCTTCCTAACATAAGCCCAGCAGCCCAAGGCTACTAGAAAAACTCTGGCCTTTCACCCATTCTCCCATGGCCTTGACCTCCCGAGTACAGGGAATCAAATAAGCTGTCAGACTCCGCTCTGGCCCCATCCTGGAGTTCTCATAACCTTAAGTTTTCACAATTCCAACCAACTTGACAAACCACGGTTTGTTGATGTGAGTGGCAGTCTGCAATGCCTGGAGGGGAGGGTGAGACTTGGAGTGGATTTCCTTCCTCAAACACAGGGCTCTTGTCAGGACCCTGAGCCCCAGCGGCTTCCCCTGATGAGAAGGTGAAGGCCAGGGTGATCCAGCCCCTGGGGGAGCTAAATGTTGTCTGAAAGGAAGAACAAGTACATTTTTCTCCCTGAAGAGCCCTAGGTTCTACTTTCTGGATGTACCTAAGAGAGAAGTAAAGAGTGGTGGGAGTCTGGGGAAGAACCTTAGGCAAGTAATTAGAGGAGAGCGCTGGGGAGGGTGTGACTTTGGTGAACACACCGACAGTCACTGGTCTTAACCACAATAAATATACTACGGCTACATATAGCGCAGTGGGACATGCTATAGTGCGATATGATATGCAGGAGGATGTAATATAGCAGTGCAATACAAGATAACGTGATCACACACTCTAATAACAATGAAAACTTATTGGGCATTCACTGTGTAATGGGATGCAAAATGCCATCCTGCATGAAGACTTCTAGTCATATTCACAGGGTAAGTTCCATTATTATCCAGAGGTGGGTACCGCATCCACAGCTACTTGGTTAGGTGGTAGACTCAGGATTCCAGGGCCCAGGCTGTCTGCCACCAACGTACCCACCCTGCTTCATCCTGCCAGTCTGCCTTTTCCCTACCGGGGTGTTAAAGAATGTTGTGGTGACAAGACCAGGCGGTAGCAACAGACAAGAAGACACCAAAAGAGTTTAAGTGAAAAATACCTCAGTTGGGCTCTGGATTGAGAACAGATATTCAACTGGCTAAAAAAAATAAATAAATAAAAATTTTAAAAAATGGAGAAATAACACCAAATGTTATTTTTTAAAATATGTTTTTATTGATTTTTAGAGAGAGGGGGAGGGAAAGAGAAAGACAGGGAGAGAGAAACATTGATGAGAAACATCAATCGGCTGCCTCCTGAACACTTTTGACTGGGAATCAAGCCCACAACCCGGGCATGTGCCCTCACCAGGAATGGAGCCAGCGACCTCTTGGTGCATAGGTTGGTGCTCAATCACTGAGCCATATCGGCCGGGCCCAAAAGTTATTTTAATCCTACCCAAATGTTCAGAGAACAGAACAGTTAATTTAAAAGTTTCTGGTTCTCTAAAGTGCAGGAGAGTAAAGAACAGGAGAGGAGATGCTGTGTTGATAGGAATTCCATAAACAATGACTTCTTTCTCCAGGGTAGAATTTGTGCAAATTTCTGCATGCATCATCAAGGTTCTGCAATTCCCTTGTGTACTTCACAATTATTTTCTACCTAGATAGTTCATTCATTTACTCATTAACTCAAATGCTCACTTCATTCATTCATTCATTCATTTACCTAGTCATTTGTCATATGTTTATTCAATCTCTTCTATGTACTGGGTGCCAAGGAGGACAATGGAGGCTTAAGAATTTAAAAAAACTGCTTTCTGCTGCCTTACATGGGATGGAATTTAATATGGTCACAAGATATGGTAATCTTCCTTCAATCCACTCTCAGCTCTGTTTCCTGTGAATGGTTGCCTGCTGGGGACAGACCTCAGTCCTCCGGCATGGCACTGTCGTACTGCCCCTGATTTTGGGGTGTTGCCTGTCCCTGGCTTAGGACTGAGAGTGGGTCTGGAAGATCAGACACTGAAGAACAGAGTACTTGATATGTCCTCTATCTGCCTGACTAGAGCAACTCCTGGTTCAGGGACCCCCCCACTGGAGGTTCTGAGACGCCTGTGGGGTTTTGAACACATCAGAGCTTCCCGGACTGATCCGCCCATCTTGGCCTCCTTAAGACTTCCCTCCCACCTACGAAGGGCATTAGGTTACGGTGGGCAGGTGCCTCGGGCAGTGTTCATTCTCTAGTCTCACTCCAGAGCTACCCTGGTGACTGGGTGGCTGGTGGTCACTCCCTGGTCTGGCCTTTTGGCTGAACTCACAGATCCTAATGAATGTGTCAGCCCTCTGGCTCATTCCTCTGTTCACTGGAAAGCACAGCTCTAGAATGACCCCCGTTCTCTATGGCCTCTCTTGGGGCTTCTGTTACTCAAGGTCCCCAGGCTCCCCCCTCCCCTCCAACCGTCCCATCCCAGGAGGTGTTCCTGTCACTAAAGATGGCCTCGGTGAATAATGGCTCCCGCAATGCTGACAAATGTCCTAAGCAGGTTTCTGTACCTGAGGCAGTTTGTCTCCATGGGGGTTATCCAATTGCAGTGATGCTCCAGAGACACGTAGGTGGGTGTGATAGGAAGGATAGTGGAACGGGACTCAGGGGGCCCCACCCCACCACCAAAGCCTGAACATTGTTCCTGCCCATTTCTATGCCCAACTTCCCTCTCCTGCAGAATACACAGTTGGGACTAAGATACGCCTCAGGTCCTATGAGCTGTACTGTCTGACGGAGCCCTTTGCGTAGGACCTGCTTTGGCAGTTTGCACTGAGAGCCAGACGAGAGCCTTAGCACGTCCTGGTGTTCGCTCAAGTGGTGCTTCGTTCAGTCTCCCTGAGTTGCATCTGGCTTCTGCAGGGCAGGGGGCAGCTGGCATTGCCCGCCCAGTCCTGGGGGTGGGGTGGGGGTGAAAGGACACTGCTTCTCCATAGGAGCGGACCTGTCCCTGTGGCGGTGAGCAGCCTGGGGCGAGGAGACACATCCCTGCAGGACAGCCTGAGCTCGATGCCCCAGGGGCCTGCAATCCCAAGTACCTGTGAATGGGGAGAGGGGAACAGTCAGTCCCAGGGTGCAATTTAGGGCTCCTCAGTCCTATTTGATCTTACACACTTGGAAGCCGGCAGCACCTGGACATGCGAATGCCCAGAGGCTGTGCAGTGTAGTGGAAAGAGCTGGCATCAGGAGTGCTGGGTTGAGTGGTGGCTCTGCCCTTGCCAGCTACGTGACTAGGAGCAGGTCTCCTCACCCTGCCGCCTGTGGGTTTTCTTGTCTGTCCAGTGAGGAGCATGAGGTCGTCCCTGGTGACCTCATAGGGCTGGTCTTTGTTGGTTATGTTTCCTGCTCACAGTGTACAAACCCACGGTGATGCCTTAGACATGACCCGGCAGGGCAGGAGAATGATAAAGTTAATATTAATTTTTGTAGCAAATACAGCGTGGGGCAAAAGTAGGTTCACAGGCGTTCGTCTGGAAAATAATACAATAATTACAAGAATAAACTCTGTTTTACATACTCACAACTGTAAGCCTACTTTTCCCCCCTCCCTTTAATGTTACTAATTATTGCTATTGGTTGTTGAGCTTTTATTATGTACCAGACACCGGGCTAAGGACTGTAGGAACAGTATTCCGTTGCCCAAGGTCACGTGGCTGATAAGTCTTACAGCAGGACTCAGCCTAGACATCCTTGACTTCAGAGCCAAGATCTTAACCCTGTGAGCGCTCCATCCCTTGAGACCGAACAGCCAGTTCTTCACGTCCTGGCTTGCAGAGCGTGAGTGAGATACGCTGCCCTGTCTGCTCACATTAATACATAAATACATGAAATCAATTCATCAAATCCTGTAAATCGGTCGAATACAGCAACTTTGGGATATCACTTTAAGACTTTTATGGAGCAGAGTTCAATAAATGTATAGAAAAAAGGGATTCTATTTCCACTCATATTTAATTACCTTGCTTACTGCCTATGTAAACCTTTTTCTTTACCTAGGCTTTTACAGAACGGGCATCCATCCCCCCTCTCTTTCCCCCTCATTCATTCCTACAAGAAATATTTTTCCAGCACCTGCTCTGTGCCAAGCACCGGAGAAGTGCTTAGTGGGGAGATACTGATAGGCCTACCATCACAGCATGACAGTCCTGTGAGGGGCATGGACAGGGTACTAAGGACAAATGGAAAATGGGAAGCTAATGTGTGAGAGCATCAGGGAAGCTGTCCCAGAAAAGGTGACAGCTAAGTAGAGTGAGAGACAAGCTATTAGAAGGGCCAGGGCAAGGCCTAGGAGGGGAGGCGAGAAAGGGGCAGGACATTTCAGGAAGTGGGAGTATTCTACGTGATGGCTCAGAGGCAAGACCCATTCAGGGGCCCAAAGTTCAGAGTGGCTGGAGAATAGAGTCCAAAGATGGGGGAGGCAAGAGCTGAAAAGAAGGTTAGGTCACGCAGGGCCATACATATTGTACAGAGGAGTTCGGACTTTATTGGAATCACATTGAGAATTAACTGAAGGGGGTTCATCTGTCTGGTGAAGGTGAGTGTAATTCAATTTGGGTATTACAAAGATGATCCTGCACACAGTAGGGAGAATGCATTCGTGATGGGCAGGCGAGGAGGGCAGCTAATGGAAGATAGAACTAGTTAGAGAGTTTCTGGAGTAATCCAGCCAAGAGATGGTAACAGTGGGAGTGGACAGAAGTAGATGCTCCGAAGAATGCTTAGGGCAGTGCTGTGGTCTAGTGATTGGATAAAGGTGGGTGGGAAAAGCATGGTGCCAGGGATGCTGCATCTGCGCCAGTGCCCTCAGTCCCTGCTCTGTTCCATGCTCTTCCCAGTTGAGATGGAGTGATTCTGTGCCCCCAAATTTCCGAATCCATTATATCATCTCTTCTTTTGCCCCATATTTTCTTTCATCGTTCAGCATATTAACTAGGGCAATGTGAACTGCTGTGTCCAACCTAGAACATCAGTGGTTTGTCATAATAGTTTCCTTCTTGCTCATGTAAGAGTCTTCCCAGGTAAGCCTGTGGCTTCTCTCCACATGCAGGTTTAGAAACAGACCTCCTTCTGCTGTATTCCCTAGGGTCCCAGTGTTCTCAGTATCCAGTTAGTAGAAGGGGCAAGAGAGAGTGGAGAAAGTAAAAAGTAGAGGGGGCTGAGTTTATGGTAATGGAAGGAGATTTGACTTTGAGTGGTGGACATACAATACAATACACAGATGATATATCAGAGAATTGTACACTTGCAACCTATATAATTTTATTAACCAATGTCACCCCAATAAGTTTAATAAAAAAAAAATTGTGAGCCCATTAGTGAGAACTTGTCACATGGCCAAACCTGCCTGAATAGTAAGATCTGTACATACCTCCATGGGGTGGGCGGAGCATGATGTTTTGCTGTATAGCTAGCCACCTCTGTCACACCCAGCAGGCTGAGGTAGTAACTCATTTTCTCCTTATGTTTAGTTAGCTGCTTCTCCTACTAGTTGACAGTTCCAGATCATGGGAATGATACAAACTTTCCCTCTGGTTTAGACATTGAAGGAGGATGACACCCATCTGAATAACAAAAAACAGATTCACATAATTCATAAGCTGTCCATCTCAGGCACACCCGGGACCATTGTGCTGCCATTGAGCAAAGGGTCCCTGCCGGACAGGAGATCTGGGTTCAAGTTCTGGCTCTATCAATAACTTAAGCAAGTCACTTAGCCTCCTTGGACCCCAACGTTCCCGTGAGTAAAATGAATGGGCTGGGCGACAGTGTGTTTTATAGAATATTAGGTTCATGAGATGCTCTGTGAACAACTCCTGGCCAAATAAGTTTGGGAAATGCTGTGAACTTTAAGGCTAGTTAAGGCTCATAGGCATATTGAAGGCCCTGGGAAATCCTATACGAAAGAACCTTGTTTGTTTTCTTAATATTTAAGTTGATATTTCCTAATTGTGAGAGGTAAAATCTGCATATCCAAGTATTAATCTATGTGATTAGTGTTTTACTACTCATCAGTGGGTCAATGGTACAGAGGGACTTTGATTGAAGCTAGCAGAATAAGCTATCTCAGTATCTGAGACTCAATACGGTGGGGGAAGGGAAGAGAAGCTGAGGACTGTGGTAAGGAAGTAGGTACCTTTCATGCACTGAGAAGCTATGAGGAAGTTACCTCTGCACCAGGCCAAGATGTCCCTCTTCTGCCATTATGGGAGTCCCATAAACTCGGGGCCACCCACAGATAGCTGAGCATCGGATGGAAGTGAATTTATTGTTACCTGTGAGACTCTGCCTAGACCCCACCTCAGTTTCACATAGACCCATCTCCTATAGACAAGCCACTAGAGAAAGTCCTAGATGCTCATAAGGCCTTCGTCGCTCTGTGGGGTGATGATCAGGAAGGAAAATTTGCCTCCTGATCAAGGTGGGGCAGGAAGGACCACCTGGAAATTCCCTCTGAGCTAGGGCAGAGGTGGCGATCCCATCCTGAGCCTGTTTCTTTAATCACAAGAGCCTGCATTGATGTTGTCTCCCACCCCGTGACGCCACAACCCACCTAGGCTCACCTGCAGGCGTCGGACCAGTCCCAGACAGCTGGCAGCTTCCCTCTCAAGCACGTGCATCTCTCTGTCTCAGCAGGAAGGTTTTCCTCAGCAGGAGCTGTTCCACAGCAGGCAGGCCCAGCCCAGAATGTGCGAGAGTGAACTCCCCCAGACGAGACCCCAGGAAGGGGGAGATGTGAACGGGTGGATGTGTGCCTCAGTCTCCCTGTGCTCCTGAGGGGCAATTTTCAGGCGCAGTCTATTTGTCTTTTCAGGCATCCCTAGTGGGACTGAGCTCCAGTTGCCCTCTCAGCAAACCATGTTGTAGGACACCTTTTCTGCCTTTTCTTCCTTCTGGGTCTTACTTTCTCCGTGAGCTCACTTGTTCTGCCCGAGACCACCATTTTGTAAACTACCTGGGCCCAACTCCTTACCTCAGCATTTGCCTTGGAATCCACATTCATACACACACTTTTTCATGTGACACATGTGATCTCCAGAGTCCCCTCTTTTTCTAGAGTTCCATGCTCACTTATTTGGCCACTCGTAGTGGCCAAGCCCTGAGCCAGTCCCCATTTCTCCAGAACAGAGAGGAGTTTTACCACATTCTGACATTAGCTCTTTAATTACTTAAGGCTAAACATAGTCTGTACAGCTCTGAACCATTTCCCCCGCATCCCCTGGGAAGCCCAGAGTAGTAAGGATTATGAACTGGTTTCTGCGATTCTACATAATAAAGGGGTAATATGCAAATTTACCCTAGCGGCGGAATGACCAGGAACAACTGGTCGCTATGATGCGCACTGACCACCAGGGGGCAGACGCTCAACACAGCTGCCCCCTGGTGGTCAGTGCACTCCCACAGGGGTAGCTCCACTCAGCCACAAGCCAGGTTGATGGCTGCAAGCGCAGCAGTGGTGGCGGGAGCCTCTCCTGCCTACTCCGCAGCACTAAGGATGTCCGACTGCGGCTTAGGCTCGCTTCCCTAAGCTGGCTCCCAGGCTGTCAGAGAAATGTCTGACTGCCAGCTTAGGCCTGATCCCCTGGGGAGTGGGCCTAAGCCAGCAGGTGGACATCCCCCAAGGGGTCCCAGACTGTGAGAGGGTGCAGGTTGGGCTGAGGGACACCCCGAGTGCACAAATTTTTGTGCACCGGGCCTCTAGTATTTTAATAACAGAATAATATTTGAATATATTTTATACAAATTAAACCCTGGTGCACTGTTGGTGGGAATGCAGACTGGTGCAGCCACTGTGGAAAATAGTATGGAGCTTCCTCAAAAAATTAAAAATGGAACTGCCCTTTTTCCCAGTGATCCCACTTCTGGGATTATATTCTAAGAATCCCGAAACACCACCGGGAGGAGGTGAGTGTAGCTTCCACC
>NW_005877291.1:0-8816 GCF_000147115.1 Myotis lucifugus
CCCGGAGCTCCCAGGCCTCACCTGCTTTGGGTTTTGTCCAGCGGCCGCCGCGTCTCCACGCCAAGCCGTCCCAGGTGCCCGCTGTGGAGGTGACACCCTCCGGAGCCTCCTACAACCCGTCCTTTGAGGACCACCAGGTACACAGCCCTCTCCTCGGCCGGTGCCTATGTCGCGGGGTCGGCACTCCCTCGCCTGGCACGTTCTCCGTGCCCACCCAGAGCTGGGGACTCAGAGTGACCGAGTTAGTCCCAGCCTGTCCTCCTGGGGCTCGCAGTCCAGTGGAGGAGACAGTGATGACCCAGAGGGCGGGGCTGGGAAGGGGGGACTCAGAGGGACCCCCACACCCAGCTTTGGGGATCAGGAGGGCTTCCTGGAGGAGGGGACACAGCTGAGAACGGGGCATGTGCTGTGGGAAGAGGAGAATGGGAGTTTCAGGCGGGTCCAGTGGGTACAGCTTCGGGAAGTTCACGGCACATGGGTGCAGAGGGCCTTAATACACCGTTAACAGACGCCCTGTGACCAAGTGAGGTTTGTCTGAGGCCGAGGATAGTTTAGCAACAAGAAACCGGGCTGTGAGAGTCACTGTGCATCTCACAGACGTTTGTTGAGCACAGGTGTGAACAGTGGGGACACCCTCCCTCGGGGAGCACATGTTCCCGGAGAGAAATGAGGTCACGCGTGAATGCTGTTCCACATCAGGCATTAGCGGGTGTCTGAGCACCAGGAGCGGAGGGCGGGCCCACGTGGTAACGGCGTGGTGTCTGCAGAAACAAACCCCGCGTCCGCAGTCCGCTCCCCTTGGACAGGCGAGGGCGGCGTGGGTGCTGGGGAGGAGGGGGGTCAGTCATTTTCTAAAAACACGTAATGCTTTGCAGAGATGACTCCTGTGCCATAGGATGCGCCCACTTAGGGGCACATGTCAGTGGTGCCGCGTGTATGCGCCGAGCCCTGTAGACGGCACCACCATGCTCATTGCCCCCAGTCCCGTCTCCCCGTCGTAGGCACCACCACGCTCTTTCCTGTCCACGGATTTGCCGTTTCTGGGTGTTTCATGTAAATGAAACTCGGTGTGTGCAGCCCAGACTGTCCTTAGGAGACTGGCAGGGAAGCCAGGAGCCCCCTCTTGCCTCTGCGGGGAGGGCGGGGTGAGGCTGTAACTGGGGAACAGCGAGAGGAGGGGCTGGGGTGGGGGCCAGGTCTGTAACTCCAGGAGAGGCCCGGGGCTCGCCCTTACCCCACCCTGTCCCTCCCAGACGCTGCTCTGGGAGGCCCACGAGGTGGAGTTGCAGCGGCAGAGGGAGGCGGAGAAGCTGGAGCGGCAGCTGGCCCTGCCCCCCGCCGAGCAGGCCGCCACCCAGGTGAGCCCACACCTGCCCGCCCTCCCCTCCTCCCAGTCTGGCCCTCGCCTGGTCCCTGACGCCCTCCCTGTCCACTGACACCCTCTGTCCCCCAGGAGTCTGTGTTTGAGGAGATGTGCCAGGGGCTGCTGGAGGAGTCGGATGGGGAGGGGGAGCCAGGCGAGGGCCAGGACCAGGGGCCCGAGGGGGCTGGAGACCAGGCCAGAGATGACGAGCTCGGAGGAGCCGAGGCCACCACACCTGCCCGCCTGGCCGCTGTGGAGAAGAAGACGGAGCAGCAGCGTCGGCGGGAAAAGGCCGCCCGGATGCTGGTGAGCACCGTGGGCTCGGGTCTGCTCTCTCTGCTCCCGCAGCCTGATTTCTTCTGTCTTCAGCCCACTTTCTATCGTGTCCGCAGCCCGCCCTCTCTGGTCCCCGAAGCTGCTGCTTTTTTTTCCGTTCAGGATCTTCACAGCTGCTCTGCCAGCTGAGTGAGACTATTTCCCAGTGCCCTCCAGACGCCACTCTGGGTTCAGAGGGTGCAGGGGGACAGGTTAGACCCGTGGTCGGCAAACCACGGCTTGCGAGCCACATGTGACTCTTTGGCCCATTGAGTGTGGCCATGAAGTTTCAATTGCACTGTACGTGCGCGCCTGCACGTGGTATTTTGTGGAATAGCCACACTCAAGGGGCCACAGTTTGCTGACCACTGAGCTTGACCAAGGCCCTCCTGCCCATTGGGGGCGCTGGGATTGATGGGTGAGGAAGGTTCAGGCAGGCCAAGCTGTGAGGAAACTGGAGCCGCTGGCCTGTTGTAACCTGGGCTCCGGTGGCCAGGAGAGCCATCCTGTGGGAGGTGGCGGAGGTCCCAGGTGGAGAGCAGGCCCCGCAGGGCAGAGGGCGCTGTGCTGAGGCCTGACTCCAGCTGTCCTGCAGCGGGTACAGCAGGCCGCGGTGCGGGCCGCCCGGCTGCGGCACCAGGAGCTCTTCAGGCTGCGCGGGATCAAGGCCCAGGTGGCACAGCGGTTGGCGGAGCTGGCGCGGCGGCGGGAACGGCGGCGGGCACAGCGGCTGGCCGAGGCCGACAAGCCCCGCAGGCTGGGGCGGCTCAAGTGAGGCACGGGCTGGGGGACCCTGGGGGAGGCCGGCAGGGGTCCTGATCCCCGTCCCAGTGCCCTGCCTGTGCTCAGCCTGGCTCTCCTGCGGGACCGTCTCCCCGCGAAGCCCCGTGTCCTCAGAGGCCACTGCCCAGCCCACTCTCCCAAGAGGGGTCTTTGGACTCTGCCTGGTCCCGGCCCCTGAACGCCCTGCCCTGCTCTCCAGGTACCAGGCCCCCGACATCGACGTGCAGCTCAGCTCGGAGCTGGCCGACTCGCTCCGGACCCTGAAGGTACTTGCCCAGCTGGGGGTGCTGAGGTCTGTGGGGGAGAGCCCGTGCCCGGTGATGACACCATCCTTGCTCCCCGTGCCCCCCAGGGGCTGTGGGCGACACTCTGGCTGCCCCCAGGCTGGGCCAGTGGGGCTGAGGCCTGGGGGCTGAGGGCACGGGTGAGTTTGCGGTCCCCAGGGGTGCGGGGCAGCTGACGTGAGGGCTTCAGAGGCCTTTCGTCCCAGCCAGGCCCCGTCGCAGCCCCTGGTCTGCTGCCCTTGTCCTCTCCAGTCCCAGAGGGTCACCCTAAAGCTCAGAACGGACCATGTTCCTCCCCCACTTGGAACCTCCATGGCTCCCCAGTGCCCCGGAGGGAGCCCTGTGTCTCACCCGGCCACTGGCCTGCAAGGTCTGGCCTCAGCCTGCAGCCCTGTGCTGCCTCAGTGGGCCTTCTGTGACCCTCTTTGACCCCTGACCCCTGGCCTGGCCGTTCCCTCTGCCTGTACGCCCCCCTTCCACCTCACCGGCCTCTTTCCGGTGATTCTGCAAACCCAGCTCAGGCAGCGGGAGGTCAGTACCGTCACCCCGCAAGCTCAGGGCCAGCTGAGCCCTGGTGCCCGAGGCTCTGCTGATGGGAAAACTGTAGTGAGCCCCCCCTGAGCCCTGGCTGGACCCTCGGAGAGGTCAGAGGCCTGGGGTTCTGCCAGGCGCCCAGTGACACCTCCTCTGTCTGCAGCCCGAAGGCAACATCCTCCGGGACCGGTTCAAGAGCTTCCAGAAGAGAAACATGATCGAGCCCCGGGAGAGAGCCAAGTGAGGGCCGCTGCCTGGCGGGGGGGGGGGGCTCGGAGGCTGCGTGGGGACAACCCCCCCCTTGTTTGGTGGGCGTGCGTCACTAACCGCTCTCTCCTTTTTTCTCCAGGTTCAAGCGCAAGTACAAAGTGAAGCTCGTGGAGAAGCGGGCGTTCCGGGAGATCCAGTGAGTGACACCCCTTCTCCTTCCTGTGGCATCCACGGGGTCCCCAGGCCTGTCCCAAACCTGGTAACTGTGCACCAGATACAGAAGAGCCAAACCAGAGGGGGTGTCAAGTGGGTGAGAACATGGGGCCCCCACTGCCCTCGTCCACCCTCAGCCCCCTCCTCTGTCCCCAGGTTGTAGCTGATGCTGGATGCGGAGCCTCATCCCTCAATAAAGCACCTTCGGACCAACACCTGGGCTCGTGTGTTACTCCCCCTGCTGTGGGCAGCTTCCCTGTCCGTCCCCCTCTAGCTCACAGGGATGTAGGTTCCAGAACCTTCATGTCCTCCAACCCTGGTGAGAACCCCGGATGTAGCAGAGGGCCTGTCCCTTGGGGACAAAGTGGGCCACCCTTTCCCATGAGGAGGGTCTGAGAGGAGACGGGCTGGCAGGCTGGGGGGAGGGGAGGTTCACACCTGGGTGTCTGGCTTTGGGGAGCCCCCTGCTCTGGCCCAGGCGTGAGGGGCGGGTCTTGATGACAGGCTGTCACTGGGGGTGGCTCTCAGGCAGAGCCCTCACGCCCACCTGGTGAAGGACGCCAGACTTACCCATTTTACAGGCGAGGGAACAGAAACATGAAAAGGGACTTTTCCTTCCCCCACACACCTAGGTAATGTTTTTCGAAACCTTAATTCTACAAGCAATAAGGGACTGTTGTCACTGTTAGTCATGGGTACGGTGCATGACGATACCAAAAAGCCATGGCCGTCATCGTGACCTCCTCCATTCAACCCTCTCGCAGAGCTGGCTGCCACTGCGGTTGGGGTGAAGGGTGCCATATGTCCCAGGTGCCACTATTAGAAACCGTACTGTCCGTGTGAAAATAAAATTCTCTTTGATTTTTCTTGGGTAGAATCCTACCTGCGTGGTTTCTAACTTGCCTTGTAGTGCACGGTAGAGAGCCAGCGGGGTCTACAAGGCGCTTCCTCACTGTCACAGCTCATGCACTTCCGCTAGAGAGCGCGTCCCATTCCACTCAGACGCCCATATCGCCCTCGTGGCGCTGGAACCAATAGCTGCACGTGCCCTGTCGCGTGTCTGTAGGACGAGCCTGGAGTGAGCCCCTGGGCTGAAGGGAAGTATATCAAAGGGCTCATTGACGAGTTGGCCAAGTTGTTCTCTGTGAGCTGTGCTGACTGTTACCCTCCAGCATAGAGCCCCGTGTTTCCTCGTGGCTCCACTACCATGTGATTTTGCTGTTTACCTTGTTGTGCCTGGTTGCCCATGAGGTCAAGCATCTCTGTAGGACCACAGGCAGTTTCCTCTTCTGCACAGGTTCAAACCTTTTGACCGTTTTCTTTCTAGGCCGTTTGTTATTTTCTTGTTTATTTGTAGTGGCTCTTTATTTATTACAGATCTGAAGTCACACATATTCCAAACATTTCTTCCGGGCTATTCCTTTTGACTTTGTCTAGAGCAGTGGTTCTCAACCTTCTGGCCCTTTAAATACAGTTCCTCATGTTGTGACCAACCATAAAATTATTTTCGTTGCTACTTCATAACTGTAATGTTGCTACTGTTATGAATAGTAATGTAAATATCTGATATGCAGGATGGTCTTAGGCGACCCCTGTGAAAGGGTCGTTCGGCCGCCAAAGGGGTCGCGACCCACAGGTTGAGAACCGCTGGTCTAGGGTATCTTTTGTAAGAGACAAGTGTTCAGTATTTTTAGTTTTCTGTTAAACATGCTCTATTTTTTATTGCGGCCGCTTGGAAAGGTTTTTCCAGGACAAGGTACTTATGAAAATAGAGCAAGCAATTTAGAAAAGAAATTGGTGAAGGGGGAGATGTCAGAGCCACCCCCACCCGCTCCCCCAACATCCTGTAAAACATCATGACTAAGGAACTGTTCCCCTCTCCTGTCTTAAAAATAAAAGGGCAAATGTTGTACAGACAGAACAGCTGGGTGGGGGCAGTTTGGGTCGGGGAGGGAGGATGGTAGGCTGAGATGAAAATGAAAGCTTCCAGGTGCCGCTAAAGAGCCGTAAGCAACCTATGTACAACTCAACAATAAAGATTTTTTTTAAAAAGCCTTAAGCCCTGGCCTGTGACCCAGTAAACATCCTGGGGAATGAATCTGAGGAACCTGCTGGGAGGAGGGAGGAAACCCTTAATGTCCAGAGGTGGCCATCAGCGCATCCGCCGACTTCATGGACGGGGCGAGGTGGCCACAGCTGCTCAAGGGCGAATCCTGCAGCCTGGACGGGAGGCTGAGTGCGCAGGAAATTCACGCTGTTTTACGGCCTGAGGAAATGGGCCCGTTCCCCCTGTGCGCACAGCCGGTTCTGTGGCGAAGGCATGTGCGTGCTTTACTGCACGTCAGTTAAACATTCCACATCTGAATTTTCCCGCAAAAGGAAAAACTTGGGGATGCTGAACTCTAGTTAAACGATTTGCAAGCTGAGCTGACGCCTGTGCCTGCCTTGGAAGTGCCTTAAACAATCGGGATGAATGGGCGGATGCAGCAGAAACCGGTGTGGCTCGGTGGTTGAGCGTCGACTTATGAACCGAGGGTCACAGTTCGATTCCCGGTCAGGGCACATGCCCGGGTTGTGGGCTTGATCCCCAGTGGGAGGAGTGTAGGAGGTGGCTAATTGATGATTCTCATTATTGATGTTTCTCTCCTCTCCTTCTCTAAAATCAATAAAAATACTTTTTAAAAACAAAACCAGAGCACAGTGAAATGTGAGTGGAAGGGTCTCGGTGGCAGGGTTCACGGAAAGCTTGACTGTGTGAAAATATTGCTAATAATTCTGGGAGACAGGCCAAGGGAGCTTGTTTTGGCCACTTATTTGCGCTGGTTCCTTCCAGGGCCCTACGTCTCCTTTTGAATTTGTAACTTTTCCTAAAGGGGTTCTCCAAACTGCAAAGCTTCAGGCACCACAAGACCTGGACCTGCCCCTGTGATATAGAACAAATGGAAAGATCTACCTACTAACTGGGTCATCTCTGCCGCAGAATGAGGGCGACTTGACTCTTTCAGAGGACGGAGGTCGTCTGTAGGCGGCAGCCTGGAATTGTTAAGAGCTGGGATTTGGGATCCAGTGTCCTGATTTCAAATCCCAGCTCAGTTGCTTATCAGCTGTGTGACCTTGTGAAGGTTACTCACCCTCTCTGTGCTTCAGGGGTCCTATTCGGAAAAATGGACATCATGATGTTACCCACCTCATTGGTTTATCACAAGGACTAAGTGAGTCTGCATCTGAAAGCGCTTGGAACGGGGCCTGGCACAGAGTAAGTCCAGATGAGTGTTTGCTATGAAAACAATGTTAGGAAAAAAACAAAACTGGCTTAAAAAAAAAAAAAAAGCATGGAAACTTGCAGTCTGAGCCAAAGACCCCTCACAAAGACTTTACCTTTTGGCCCACTGATTGCACTCTTGGGGACGTGCCCTAAGGGAATGGCCGGAAACTTGGGGGAAAGCATAATGCAGAGGCAGGTCCCGCAGAGCGCCGTGTAGAATGGAAGGAAATGCGGTCATGGACTCGGGCAGCCCCCGCCACTCCAGGGAGGGAGACTCTGGCCGCTAACCCAGGGGTAGAACATAACGGACTTGTTTATGTTCTGATGCTTTGTGGACAAACAGGTCCGCACGGGCTCATCAGCCTGCCGCTGCCCAAGGCCTCTGTGGGGACCCCAGGGGCTGTTTTCTCCTTCCTGTGACTTTTCTATCACGGAGAAAACTTTTTTAAAAAATAGGAATTTGAAATGTGGACAGAGATTCCTCGCTGTACGCAACGATGCCTGCCACTGTGCTATCTGGAAGATCAGAAAGAGAAATAGTCCGAATGTAGGACAGTAAGAAATGGGCTTTGACAAGTGGGGTGTTCACACTTGGGGTATTTCACTACCACTTAGGAAAGATCAGCTTTTGGAAGGATTTTTAATGATCTGGGGAAACACTTAGGATCTGTCCCAGAGAACTGTTAAATGGGCAAAGGGCACAATATGACCCCGACTAGTCTACAATGTGTATAAACACACAGGCAGCGAAGGCCCGGGAGGATGTACGCTGGGGCTGACGGGCCACACCTGGATGGGGAATGCTGGGGATTGCTACTGTGAACCCTGAGAAAGAAGACACCTACTAAGGACTCCTGGTGGCTAACTGGGCTCAAATTAAACAAAAAACAGCCTAACCAGCCATGTCCACACAGAGGCCTCTCATGTAAATTGCACTTCCGGGAGAAAACTGCATTGGGCTACCTGGCTCTGCGCTGAACTGCCCGCCTGCACCGTGTTTCTGCCCTGTGATCCCTAAAGCAGTCCCTGGAATCCTATTTCAACCAATAGGATGGAGGCTTTCCCCATTCAATCGGGAGCTGTGCAGCTCGACCAGCCAGAGCAACTCTATTCTGACCAATCAGGACTGTGCTTTTTGGACCAATTGAACTGCAAGGATTTGGAGTCCTCATTTGCATGAGGAGAAACTACTCAGGGACCAGGGTTGGGAACTTCTATGTAAGCCAGCTCCCCGCGGGCTCCGGGAGCAGTTTCCCTTTCCACCTAAGACTGAAGACTGTTGCCCTGGCTGAGCTGAAACACTGACCATAACGCAGAGGCAGGTCCCGCAGAGCGCGGGGTAGAGGGGCCTGGCCCCAGGCTGCCTCGCTGTGTGACAGTTGAGCTGTTTTGCGCTGAATAAAATTTCCTTTGTCACCGCACCCCAAATTGGGGATTCCTGTTGGTGTTGAATTGGTGCCAACGATCATCTGTTGACATTACTCTCTTCCTCACATCTGCTTTTCTGTGTCTCGGCTTCCTCCCTGGTCTTTTGTTTTGTTAATCCTCACAGGAGGATATTTTCCTATTGACTTAAAAATATATTTTTATTAATTTCAGAGAAGAAGGTAGAGGGGGAGAGAGAGAGAAACGTCAGTGATGACAGAGAATCACTGATCGGCTGCCTCCTGCATGCCCCTTACTGGGGGTTAAGCCCACAGCCCGGGCATGTGCCTTTGACTGGAATGGAACCAGCTCGGGCCCCACTGACTTTAGAGAGAGGGGGAGGGAGGGAGGGAGGTAAGGAGAGAGAGAAACACCAGTGCAAGAGAGAGACACATTGATTGGTTGCCTCCCACATGTGCTCCAA
>NW_005877292.1:0-8815 GCF_000147115.1 Myotis lucifugus
TCTCTGAAGCCTAGACTCTCCATGATGAAGAAAGTGTTTTCTTTTCTGAAGAATGCCACCGTGGAAGCGAAGGTCTCCCGTACCAGTCAGGTCATGGACTCCCCTACCAAGGGGGGCAAGAAAACCACTATAAGGGGGGGCAAAGTTTCCCCTACAAAGCGGGATAAAACCCCCCCTGTCTGTGGGACAAAGGTCTCCCCTATCAGTGGGGTCATGGACTCCCCTACCAAGGGGGGCAAGAAACCCCCTATCAGGGGGGGCAAAGTTTCCCCTACAAAGGGGGATAAAACCCCCCCTGTCTGTGGGACGGAGGTCTCCCCTACCAGTGGGGTCATGGACTCCCCTACCAGTGGGGTCATGGCCTCCCCTACCAAGGGGGGCAAGAAACCCCCTATCAGGGGGGGCAAAGTTTCCCCTACAAAGGGGGATAAAACCCCCCCTGTCTGTGGGATGAAGGTCTCCCCTACCAGTGGGGTCATGGACTCCCCTACCAAGGGGGGCAAGAAACCCCCTATCAGGGGGGGGCAAAGTTTCCCCTACAAAGGGGGATAAAACCCCCCCTGTCTGTGGGACGGAGGTCTCCCCTACCAGTGGGGTCATGGACTCCCCTACCAGTGGGGTCATGGCCTCCCCTACCAAGGGGGGCAAGAAACCCCCTATCAGGGGGGGCAAAGTTTCCCCTACAAAGGGGGATAAAACCCCCCCTGTCTGTGGGACGAAGGTCTCCCCTACCAGTGGCGTCGTGGACTTCCCTACCGAGGGGGGCAAGAAAACCACTGTCACGGGGACAAAGGTCTCCCCTACCAGTGGGGTCATGGACTCCTCTACCAGTGCAATGGCGGGCACTCCTACCAGCGGGGCCGAAGTCTGCGCTACCACCCAGGGGTCCAGTGGAAGGGAATTCAGAGATCCCTGCTTTTTAGACAAAAGTCTGCATGGGATCCACAGAGCTGCCAGAGATAACAACCGGTTGAGATTGCAGCTAATCCTCTCTTTGGGGATAAGTGATGTGAATGAAAGAGACAAGAATGCCAGGTAATAGGGACTGCAAGGCTGGGGGCCCGGGGTCCACTGGGAGGAGGTGGGTGGGCCTGGGAGAGGCACACCCTTGCCTGGGCTCAGCAGCTGGAGGTCAGCCCTCCTGTCAGCCAGGGCGCAGGGCTGACTTCCCCTCCGGGGCCCCGCAGCACCTCCCTGGTGGACACCTGACCTGGGATCGGGCGCTCAGACCAACTTCATGAGCAGCAAAAACAAAAACATAAAGACGCAGTCATAATTCCTCTTACAGAACACTTTACTGGCAACTTTTAAGTGATTTAACTACATATCAATAATTGAAGCAAAATTGAGCATATATAGCACTTTATATTTGATGTACACATTTTATACCATAATGTTGCATCATATAGAAAAGTGAATAATGAGAGAGATAATTCCCCAAATAGATCAACCTCTAGGTTAAAAGTCCTTTGGATAAAATCCAATAACCACTTTATATCAATGTATGCCTATGTTTTTATTAAAATGTTTTATTGATTTCAGAGAAGAAGGGAGAGAGATAGAAACATCAATGTTGAGAATGTTTCATCAGCTGCCTCCTGCATGCCCCACACTGGGGATTGAGCCCACCACTCAGACCTGTGCCCTGTCCTGAATCAAAGTGTGACCTCCTGGTTCAGAGGTCGAAGCGCACCTACCAAGCTACATCAGGGCTCACCTATGTTCTTTATTGAGGGATCTCAGAAGGAATTTGAAGTGGGAAGATGGCTGTGGTCCTGTTGAGGAAGTTTGTTTCTCAAAATGTGTGCTATGTTGATCAATTTTACAAGCAAATAGATATGGGTTAAAATTTTCAAGTTACATGTTATCATTTATCATTATGATGAGATTAAGAAAATTTTTGTATAGTAGGCGCAGGTTTATCATTTTAGATATCAGCATGTGCTATAGATTTCCACAAAGCAGTTGTTTACTTATAGCTGAAAAGACTGATAAATGATTGGAACAGAATGAAAAATGCCCAAACATCCAAATATATGTAAGACTTAGAACTCGATGCTGGTCACATTTCATGTTTGGAGGAAAAGGTCAGTGACAAATGGTGGAGAAATATCTGTTGAGTATTTGGAGGAAACTAGCTAGATTTTTATCACCTCCAAATAAATTCCAGATTAAAAAATTATGTATACAAAATGAGAAAAGTACCAGAAGAAAACACAAATGCCTACTTATACTTTTTAAAAAATTTTACTTATTGATTTCAGAGAGGAAGAGAGAGAGTGAGAGATAGAAACATCAATGATGAGAGAGAACCATTAATTGGCTGCCTCATGCAACCCCCCCCCCCCCACTAGGGATTGAGACTGCAACCCGGGCATGTGCCCTTGACTGAAATTGAACCCGGGACCCTTCAGTACCCAGGCTGATGCCCCGTCAACTGAGCCAAACCAGCCAGGGCTATTTATACTTTTTAAATGATTATAAACCCTTCAAACGCAAGATTTCTGGAAGTTGACTGAGCAATATAAAAAATGCAAACCCTCTGTGTGTCAGAAAATAATATTAGCAGGGTAAAAGAAGAAATTCTACCAAATATTTGCAATGTATGTGTATCAGAGAAAAAAAAGTCCGCACTTTACAGAGAAGTTTTTTGAAATTGGCAAGGGAAAACTAATTTGAAAGTGGACAAAGTGCTTTTGGCATATGTACAGGTGACCAATGACAAAGGTAAAAAATATTTAGTGTCCTTGGTAGCAAAAGGAATTTAAGTGAAAAGAGGAAAATAATATTTTCCTTCCACAGGGTTTGTGAAGATGACCAGTGATTATCCTTATACTGCTGCTTAAAGTTTAAGTTGCTTCTGACTTTGGCCATAGGCAATTTGGTGCTGAGTACCACATTTAAAAACATATTTATATTTCCTATACCCATCATTTCTATTTACACTAAAATATCTCTATGAAATAGACAATTTACATAGTTTGTTTGATTCAGCACTGCTTAAAATAGCAATATAATAAGAAGAAAAAGGTCAGTTTGGTTGCACAAACACAAAAACAGACTATGACCATAACCAAAAATAAATGCAAAATGTGATAAAATTTATTACTGAGTATTTGAATTAAAAATGAACATTTCAAAAAATCTGATATCTGCAAGGATCCTGTACAGAAATTCTAGTAAGAATTATTATGTGCCGAAACCGGTTTGGCTCAGTGGATAGAGCATCGGCCTGCGGACTGAAAGGTCCCAGGTTCGATTCCGGTCAAGGGCATGTACCTGGGTTGTGGGCACATCCCCAGTGGGAGATGTGCAGGAGGCAGCTGATTGATGTTTCTCTCTCATCAATGTTTCTAACTCTCTATCTCTCTCCCTTCCTCTCTGTAAAAAATCAATAAAATACATTAAAAAAAAATTATTATGAATGAAATAATCCTGGGGAAGAGCAATAATATGAATCCTGCACAGATAAAATTGGTTGCTTACTTCCTGTTTTTTGGACTTATGTTTGAAAGATTTTTGAGGATTGGTATCTTCAGAAGTAAACGGAATCTTTTTTTAAGTTTCTTTTTATTGTTGATACTGTTACAGATGTCCCCCCTCCCCCCTCTCCTCTTAGTGCCTTTCCACCCAGCCCCTTTCGGCCTTCACTTCACAGTTGTCCATGGGCTGTGAAGATATGCACATATGTTCTTTGGCTAATCTCTTTGAGTCCCCCCAACCCCCTCCCACTGAGGTCTGTCAGTCTGTTCCCTATATCCATGCCTCTGGTCCTATTTTGTTTGTTAATTTATTTTGTTCCACATGTAAATGAGATCATATGGTATTTGTCTTTCTCTGATTGGCTTATTTTGCACAGCATAATCATCTCCAGGTCCATCCATGCTGTCGCAAAGTATATGAGAGTTCCTTCTTTATTATAGCATCACAGTATCCATTGTGCAAATGTACTACATCTTTACTCATCTGACGATGGGCACTTGTGTTGCTTTTTATCTGTGCCTGTAGAGTGTATGCTTATATCTAATTGCACACATATGTGTTTTATTTTATATATATTTATTACCTATAATATGCAAATGATTATAGGTTAATCATTTTAGCTGTGTGCTTATAAAAATCAAAAATAGTGCCCAGTATAACTCAGTTGGTTGGAGTGTTGTCTGGTACCCCTCCTCTACACTGAAAGGGCATGGGTTCATTCCAGGTCAGGACACATATCTAGGTTGTGGGTTCCATCCCTGGTCAGGGTACCTATGGGAAGGGACTGATCGATGCTTCTCCCTCACATTGATGTTTTTTTTCTCTCACACTCTCCCCTGCTCCCTCCCTCTTTCTCTAGAATGAATTAAAAATAATTTATCATTAAAACTTTTTTATTTTTGTCTTGTTTTTGACAGGATGACAGATGTCTCCTATTTTTTTCCATTTTTGTCCCCCCTCAACCCAGCCTCCACCCCACCACAGGCCTTCCCCAAACTATTGTCTGTGTCCATGGGTTATGCATACATGTACATACGTTGTTTGGCTAATCTCTTCCTGTTCCACCATCCCCACCCTGAGATCTGTTATTCTGTTCCATGCATCCAGACTTCTGGACATTTTTTGTTCATCAGTTTATTTTGTTCATTAGATTCCACATATAAGTGAGATAATGTAATATTTGTCTGTCTTCAACTGGATTATTTCTTTAAAAAATAGAAAATAGAAGTGATTATTACTATTCCAGAAGTATCATTTTAACTTATAAAAGTTTTCTTTAAAAATATTGAACTCTCCCACTGTTTATTCATTCTTTCAATCCATTTGTACATGAAACATAACCTGAATATCTATTATGTAGCAGACATAGTGTACTCAGGACCCTTTCAGTCTATCTCCCAGACCCTTTTGTATTCTTAAAAGGTTCATGTTGGCCAATATGAGGAAAATGAGATATTAAAAATGGAAGTATTAGGATTTAATCACAGTTGAAGCTTTTTTCTCCCTGCTTTCAACAGTGTGGGGTTGGGGGGGGGGTGATGACACATTTGTAATTCCTTAACTAATAAAGAATTTAAAGATAAAAAAACACACAAAAAAACAAAAGTGTTTCTGAAGGTAGGAAATTGTAAAGGGTAACCATTACCTGCCCTTTTGAAAAGTATAATAGTATTAAATAATATTGATCATTGGGAACATCTGTTTTCCAGACAATCTATACCAGGTACATCTAAATATTGGACAAAATGAGTCATCCTATTTATTTGAATCCTGCATTTCCTTTGGTTTCTGTTTTCTTGAAAATCAAAGTATGAATTACTGTAAAAAATTCTTGTTTTGTTTTTTAAAGTAGTCAATGAATACTTAAGGCTTGTAAGAACTAAAATTTATGTAAATACCAACCATTGATTAGAACAGCAAGAGCTCTGTTGTATTCATCGTTATGTCACTTAATGTAAGGCACCATGGATGGCATGATGCCAGTATTTTATGCATCAATAAACTTTTTAAAATGCTGCCAATAATAGTTGTAACACGTTCTGAATTAGAAGTTGGATTCCAATGTCAGAGGTGTTAAAGTGTGAGAAGGTAAGCATTTTAGAATCATTGAAATACTGTGTTCTTCCTGATCCTTAAAACAGGTCTGCAGAGTAGGTAGAATGAGGTCATTTTATTTAATTGAAATGCCTTTATAAAGTGGTAGTAAGAATGACACTAACATTAACAATTATTGAGCCGTTTTTGTGTGTGTGTGCTAGGAACTGTAGTAAACACTTTGCATAGATTCTCATTTAAGCAAACAGTGATGTCTTGGGAAATAATTACTCTTTTTATCTCCATTTTGTTGATGAGGGAATTGAGGCACAGAAAGGCCAGGTGATAACTAATAAGTGGCAGTTAAAATAGGATCAGACCCACATGGAAACTGAATTCCCAGGTCATCTTCTCTCTGCTCAAATGTGCTGCTCCTTCATTAATGTGCTGAGTAACAAGAACTCATATCGATTGCACTGTTTGCAGAAGAAAAAGAACTATTGGTTTTGAAGTCATAGGGACACATGTTTACAATGACATGGATAATGTGTGTTTTGAGACAGTGCCCTTTAAGTTCCTAAAGAGCCCTCTGACATCCATAGGACTGCTCTCCATGTGGCCTGTGCCTATGGCCATTCAAGGATCGTGAAATACCTAATAAAGAAAGGATGCGAATTGAACCTCTGTGACGCTGAGAATCAGACAGCTCTGATGCAGGTATGCACTCGCCAACTCTGTCAGCACGAGATGGGGTTGATGTAACTACTTAGAATAAAAATGGATTTACCTCATTGACTATAAGTCATTGGTGAAAGAATGAGATGGGTTTGATTCAATTACTTAGAATAAAAATCAATTCATCTCATTGAACTAAAAGTCATTGGTGAAACTTGTGGAATGTTTACTTTGATTCCTAGAACTTAATCATCTATTTCTTGGCATAATACTGACAGGCCCTACAACACCGGAAAACGTTCTGTGCAAATGTGCTGCTAGACCATGGTGTCGATCCAAATATAGTGGACATTGAAGGCGACACTGCTCTCCACCATGCTGTCCGTGGTGACAGTATAGCTATAGTGGAAAGGCTGCTTTCGCACCAGGCAGATATTGAAGCGAGAAACAAGGTATAGCTCAAGTAACCTTATTTTGAAAATATTTGGAATACATGTTTTTAGTTTAGTTACAAGCATTTTTTAAAAATTATGTTTGTATTGAGAGAGGCAGGAAGAGGGAGAGAGAAACATCATTGATGAGCGAGAATCATCCAATGGCTGCCTCCTGCACATCCCCTACTGAATATGGAGCCCACAAATCTGGCATGTGCCCTGACCTGTCATCAACTGTGACCTCTAGGTTCATGGGTCTACACTCAAACACTGAGCCGCACCAGCTGGGCACGAGCATTTTCTTTCTCACATACATATACTGAATAGAATATATCAGGCCCTGTCACCATGGAAACAACTCCAAAGCCCAGTCAGAGGGGGCTGGAGAAATGTAGTGTCCACAGAAGGGGGCAAAGCTCTGCCTCCCTTCCACCCCAGAAGGAAGAACTTCCTGTTAGTGCCTGGGAGTGGGAGATAGGCTCAGAGCCCACTAAGGACTGAAGGCCTGGGGGAGTGAAGTGATGCTGTGGACTGGCTGCTCTGCTGGCAGGCGCTTAGGAAATGGAGCTGCTGGGGATGGGTGGGAGGAGGAGGCCTAGTACCCAGCAAGGGGAGCTGAATGAGAGCCTGTGGGAAGGGGAAGCCCCAATCCACAGGCAGCAAAATAATGACAGTATACCACGATAGGAACAAAGATTCTTGGAACCAGTACTGTACATGTTGGAAGTGAGATTTGGAGAATGATGTTGCAGTTCATCTATTGAAGAGGGAGTGGAGGGCATTTTGAAAGGGAAGGACAGCCAGTGACTGCACAGGAGAGAGAAGAGGCTCTTATTTTTTTTATCATCACCAAAGGATATTCTTTCCCATTGATTTTAGAGAGAGTGGAGGGAGGGAGAGATGAGAGAGAGAGAGAGAGAGAGCCATCTATGTGAGAGAGGCACATGGATTGGGTGCCTCCCCCATGGGCCCCCTTTGGGGCTAGAGATCAAACCTGCAACCCAGGGGGACTTATCTTTGAATTGGAATCTAACTCTCAACCCTTCCATGTGCAGGCTGACACTCCAGCCATTGCGTAACACTGGCCAGGGCAAAAGGGGCTGCTTTTTATTGACTTTCTATATTATATGTGTAAGTTCAGAGGATATTTCATAATTTTTAATATTCAATTTGGATCTATGTAATTTCTTAAATTATAAATTGTTTTTACTGCTTTGCAGCGTGGCCTCACACCACTTGCACTTGCTAAACTTTTAAACAAGAATAACATGGTGGAATTTTTAATATCCAGAGGTGCAAAACAAGAAGAGGAGAACAGGTAAAATAGTTTGTTCTTTTTAAAATTTTATTTGGAGAGCACATTTATTAAAGCTGGGGACAGTAAAACTGGAAGAGCTTAGGATAGAAGAAGCGGGTGTTAGTTGGAACCATGCTAAGCTGCCAGAGAGATTCCAATAGTGCTGCAGGAGAAGACCAGACACTCCTTTCTCCTTTGTTACCAGATCTGTACTCCAGGTCACGCTCTTCCTGTGGAGCATCTTTGTTTAGGGAGTGGAAGGTCCCATCAGGCCTTTCCAGACTAGTAACCACCAGCTTGCCTGAGGTTCCATAACTGAGGTTGGCCCCTCAGTGATCTCTTTGCCATAACAATGAAACTTTCCCAAGCGACTTAAATTTACCTCAGGTTTCAAAATATTTTAAATTATGCCTCACATGGAAGCCAGTCAACAGAAAGCTCTGAATCAAAAGTAGGTTATTGGTCCTTAAAATTCCTAAGGGCCCATCCATGACTCGTCAATATCCATGGGTGACCAGTAGGATTGCAACTTGCAAGCCAACTGGGGTGGACAGGTAGATTCAGCATCGTTCTCATAAAGATCTGCTGGGTCACAGTGTGAGTAGGTAGAGAATGTTAGTAGCAGTCTAGGCCAGGTCCTGGCTTCTGTTAGTTTTCTTTGGTTGGTATGATTTGCTACAAAAAGAAGGGAGCATGGTGTTATCTGACTGCATGAGGTATTATATTAGTACATACATTTAGTTGTCAGTTATATAATATCTGAGATTCCCTGAAATACAAACCACAATGTCAGTAAAGGTAATAATGAAAATTCATAACATTTTCTGAAAACTGAAACATTTGGAGTAGAAACATGAAAAGTTCACATTGGGATTATTTGGGATCAAAAATA
>NW_005877293.1:0-8814 GCF_000147115.1 Myotis lucifugus
CAAACTGCCAAACTGTCAAACTGCCAAACTGCCCTGCTTGAATGCTGTGGCGTGAGGTGGTTGGCTAGAGAGCTAGTTTTGGGCTCAGAAGGCGCGAAAAGTGGAGGGAAGCTGAGGCTTCTCTGAGGCCTAGACTCTCCACCATGAAGAAGGTGTTTTCTTTTTTGAAGAATGCTGGCATGGTGGCCAACGACCCCCCTACCAGCGGGGCTAAGGCCTCCCCTACCAATGGGGCCAAGGCCTCTCCCAAAAATGGGGCCAAGGTCCCCCCTACCAGCCAGGGGTGCAGTGACATGGAAGCCAGAAGGCCCAACTTTCGAGACGACGATATGAATGCAATTCACTTAGCAGCCAGAGACGGCAGCGAGTGGAGAGTGAAGCAAATCCTCTCTTTCAGGAAAATTGACCTGAATTCAAGAGATAAGAAGCGCAGGTAATAGGGACTGCAAGGCTGGGGGTCTGAGGTCCACTGGGAGGAGGTGGGTGGACCTGGGAGAGGCATGCCCTTGCCTGGCTCAGCAGCTGAAGAGCAGCCTCCTGTCAGCCAGGGCTCTGCGCTGGCTTCCCTCCTGGGGCCCCGCAGCACCTCCCTGCTGGACACCTGACCTGGGGGATAGCGCTTAGACCAACTTTATGAGCAGCAAAACATAAATACCCACTCATAATTCCTCTTACAGAACACTTTCCTGACAACTTTTTTTTTTTTTTTGACTATAACCTTTAATGGCGTTCAAAGTGGAATTTTTATTATTAATCAAAATAAAAAGGTAGGTGCATGGCAGGCCATGAGATCCTATATGTCCTTGTTAAAAAATAGTCTGTATCAATTTTATATTTTGGGCTAACATGAGCAGAATCCCTTTGCTGCTTGTCTTAAGTTTTGGTATTTTGCATCTAGTATAACATTTACATACCAGGAACAAAAGCAACAACATTAAAGCAGGAACACTGTATAGGAATAGAAAATGTCTACTACTAGACAAGAAAGCGCCTAAGGGAAATAAGCATCCCAGCCAACCAAAATACACTTTGCATGTATTATCTTAATTGTTTATTAAGCTAATTATATGTTTCCTTCTTCATCCACTGCCCCTTGTACTTATGCTATGTTTGGCCAGATGAACTAAGACTCTCTACTATTTCCTTATCATGACTGATCATTAGAATGTACTTGTCTAGTAGGTGGGAAAAATTAGCAGATATCGAAATTCTGCTTTTCATATGTAATAAGGAGTGTGATAACAATATAAAAATCAGTTGATGTACATTTAATCAATAACAGTTAGGAGATAGAAGAACAAGGTTTGAGCAGCAGTAATTTGTCAGCATCCAGGCCTTGTTGACTTCTTGGGAAAGCTGTCAGCCCCCATGGCCAGTGGTTTCTCATCCTTGAAAAGTCTTCAGTCTCCATGGTGGATGGAGGGCAGTGTCAGTGACAGATGTCCATTTGTGGTTAGGCCTCTAATAAGGTAACATCCTTTTTCAATAAACAAAATCTCCTGGTTGTAAGTTTTTGTCCTTGAAGGCTTTGTCTCTTGGGATTACCGTGAAATGAATGTCACTAATTTATCATTCCCCATAACCTCCTTAGTGAGTCATGGAGAGTAATGTAGAATGTCTGCTTTTAGTTTTCCTTATATTTGGAAAACAAAATGATTTAAAAATCAGCAGTATTTTAAACAGAGTCATAACAATAATATCCATCTTCTCTTCATTTAGTTCCCTACCAATTTTGGTGTTTATCCTGGTAATTTGCTAGTATTTTCATGAATTCAGTTATTCCTTAGAGTTCTATACTTCTTCATTCAGTTCAAAGATGTGACCTGCATAGAAACCTGTTACTTACAGTTAAGTCAAGCCCTGACTGGTTTGTCTCAGTGGGTGGAGCGTAGGCCTGAGGACTCAAGGGTCCCAGGTTCACTTCAGGTCAAGGGCATGTACCTTGGTTGCGGGCAATCCCCAGTAGGGAGTGTGCAGGAGGCAGCTGATCAATGTTTCTCTCTCATCCATGTTTCTAACTCTCCATCCCCCTCTCTTCCTCTCTGTAAAAAATCAATAAAATATATTAAAAAAATAAAAAATAGAGTAAGGCAAGAGTCGGTTTCATTAATTTTTCTAAAGATGTAACATATTTGAAAATGCAGTAAACTAAAACAATATCTATGAATGACAAAAGCAAGTGGTATGGTTGTAGTTTTGATTGCAATGCAATTGATTTAAAAAAACTGCTTTTTTTGGTAAACTATAACATTTTAAGGCAATAATTTTTGGAGAATAATTACTGTAAAATTACAGAAAATGATAGGAAATAATATATATGTATATGTATATATTTGGATTCAATACACAATTTCAATATAAAAAGAACAAATAATATGTAAGATTTTCAAACATTGTCCATGGCTTCTTGTATTGAGAATTGGTTATAATTCATAAACTTCCAATGTTTGTGCCACAAATACCCGGAGTTGAACTGCCAGACACCCTCACAGGGAACCATCCTCTTGGCTGGCCCGGTGTCGCTGACACCAAGACCACTGTCACACCAGAGAATTCCCTATTTGTAATTTCCTTTGAATCTCTGTACGTTCCTTCCTAGGGCAGGTTGAAATCTTTAGAACATCCATTTCAATAAAAATAGATGTACACAAATAGCGCAGTTATTTTTATGTTTTAATGTGGTAAAGCTTCTCAGGAAATTTCAAGCATATTAAGTAGTCCTAAATTAGTTAAAAACGATTCTCTAATAAGGAGAGAAAATAAATCCTTGAGGTATTCCAGGGCCCATTGGAATTGACTCAAAGTCACCTCCTGTTTAAAAATTCTCTTACAATGGAATCTTTGGGGAGGTTGCAAATATACTTGTGCAAAAGATTATACCATGCACTTTTTGTAAATCTAAGTAAAGCAAACACAGACTTAGGGTAATAACTCTAAAAGATATTAATCATCCTTGCAAACAGTTGTAATATTAAATATTTTGTCCAGACTACAGAATTCGCCTTAATTTACATAAGCATTTAATCTTTGCAGGCCAATAAAAGAGTATATCCTAGTAATGTCATATGGAGGCCGACAATTCACCACACATAACACATAGATGAACACATATCACACAAAGACTATACACATAATTTGAGTTACTATTTTTGGCAGAGAAATACAAGAATATTTTTATATAAAACTTTCACAAAATTTATAGCCTACACCCCCTTTTACAAAACTTTCCTCAACTTTCACAAACCTTTTTACCCATTCAGAAATAACTATCCTTAGAGAAACTTACATTTGCCCTTTTCCTTCAAATAGGATTCTCCATACCTCAAGCCTTCTATTGTCACAACTATATAATTTCTTCCAACTTCACTGGAACTGTTAACTCTTAGGAGCCTTAATTTCCAATGATAAGCACACAAGTGAACAACCAGCATTCCTTAGACTGACAATGATGAACATATTTTAATTACACTCTTACATTCAAAAAACACACCTTCAACAAAGCACAAAACATTATGTCAACAGCTCCAAATCCATTTTAAAGACAGTCTGTAATAAAAAACCCAAAAGCAGGTGAACTTAAGACTTGTCTAGAATCAATATGTCAGTATTTCATTTTGTTTCAAAATATGTAGCTATTTAATAACTTTCATTAAAACTTACTATGTTAGAAAGAAATAGTTGAAATAAGCTAAAGTGATTTGTGTGGATGGGTAAGGTATTATTTTTCTATTGGGATAAGACATATCTTCCAGAGATTTGTATTTTATTTTATTTTTTTTTAATATTTTTTTATTTTTCGCTTAAAGTATTACAAAGGGTATTACATAAGTGTCCTTTTTTTTTCCCCCCCGCCCTTGACAAACCCCTACCCTCCCTTACCCCCCAGTGTCTTATGTCCATTAGTTATGCTTATATGCATGCATACAAGTCCTTCGGTTGATCTCTTACTCCCCTCCCTCCTGCCCCCCAACTCTCTCTGGCCTTCCCACTGCAGTTTGGCAATCAGTTTGAGGCAGCTCTGCCTCTGTATCTATTATTGTTCAAAAGTTTGTAATGGTCTTTATTATCCATGAATGAGTGAGATCATGTGGTATTTTTCCTTCATTGACTGGCTTGTTTCACTTAGCATAATGCTCTCCAGTTCCATCCATGATGTTGCAAATGGTAGGAGTTCCTTCTTTTTAACAGCAGCATAGTATTCCATCGTGTACATGTACCACAGTTTTCTAATCCATTCATCTACTGATGGGCACTTAGGCTGTTTCCAGATCTTAGCTATGGTGAATTGTGCTGCTACGAACATCTGGTTACATATATCCTTTCTGATAGGTGTTTCTGGTTTCTTGGGATATATTCCTAGTAGTGGGATCACAGGGTCAAATGGGAGTTCCATTTCCAATTTTTTGAGGAACCTCCATACTGCCTTCCATAGTGGCTGCACCAGTCTGCATTCCCACCAGCAGTGCACAAGTGTTCCTTTTTCTCCACATCCTCTCCAGCACTTGTCGTTTGTTGATTTGTTGATGATGGCCATTCTGACAGGTGTGAGATGGTACCTCATTGTTGTTTTGATTTGCATCTCTCGGATGATTAGTGACTTTGAGCATGTTTTCATATGTCTCTTGGCTTTCTGAATGTCCTCTTTTGAAAGGTGTCTATTTAGATCCTTTGCCCATTTTTTGATTGGATTGTTTATCTTCTTTTTGTTAAGTTGTATGAGTTCCCTATAAATTTTGGAGATTAAGCCCTTATCAGATATGACGTTGGCAAATATGTTTTCCCAAGAGGTGGGTTTTCTTGTTGTTTTGTTGATGGTTTCTTTTGCTGTGCAGAAGCTTTTTATTTTGATGTAGTCCCATTTGTTCAGTTTCTCTTTAGTTTCAACTGCCCTAGGAGCTGTATCAGTGAAGAAATTGTTTTGGCATAAGTCTGAGATTTTGTTGCCTTTGTATTCTTCTAGAATTTTTATGGTTTCCTGTCGTACATTTAAGTCCTTTATCCATTTTGAGTTTATTCTTGTGTATGGTGTAAGTTGGTGGTCTAGTTTCATTTTCTTGCATATATCTGTCCAATTTTCCCAACACCATTTATTGAAGAGACTATCTTGGCTCCATTGTATGTTCATGCCTCCTTTGTCAAAAATTAATTGAGCATATTGGTTCGGGCTAATTTCTGGACTCTCTATTCTATTCCACTGGTCTATATGTCTGTTCTTGTGCCAGTACCAGGCAGTTTTGAGAACAGTGGCTTTGTAATACAGTTTGATATCTGGCATTGAGATCCCACCTACTTTGTTCTTTCTCAGGATCGCTGCAGCTATTCGGGGTCTTTTTTTATTCCAGATGAATTTTTGGAGAGTTCGTTCTAGATCTTTGAAGAAGGCCATTGGTATTTTAATGGGAAGTGCGTTGAATTTATAGATTGCTTTGGGTAGTATGGACATTTTAATGATGTTGATTCTACCAATCCAAGAACATGGTATGTTCTTCCATCTGTTTATGTCTTCCTCTATCTCTTTTTTCAGCGTCCTGTAGTTTTCTGAGTAGAGGTCTTTAACCTCTTTAGTTAAGTTTATTCCTAGGTATCTTAATTTTTTTGGTGCGATGGTAAATGGGATTGTTTTTCTAATCTCTCTTTCTGAAAGTTCACTATTGGTGTATAGAAATGCCTCAGATTTCTTGGGGTTAATTTTGTATCCTGCTACATTGCCAAATTCATGTATTAAGTCTAGTAGCTTTTTGATGGAGTCTCTAGGGTTTTGTATGTATAATATCATGTCATCTGCAAATAAGGACAGTTTTACTTCCTCTTTTCCAATTTGGATGCCTTTTATTTCTTCTTCTTGCCTAATTGCAATGGCTAATACTTCCAGTACTATGTTGAACAGGAGTGGTGAGAGTGGGCATCCCTGTCTTGTTCCTGTTCTTAGGGGAAATGGTGTTAGTTTTTGACCATTGAGTATGATGTTGGCTGTGGGCTTGTCATATATGGCTTTTATTATGTTGAGGTATGATCCTTCTATTCCCACCTTTCTGAGAGTTTTTATCCAAAATGGGTGTTGGATTTTGTCGAATGCTTTTTCTGCATCAATTGATATGACCATGTGGTTTTTTTCTTTCAATTTGTTTATGTGATGTATCACATTTATTGATTTACGGATGTTGTACCATCCTTGCATCTCTGGGATAAATCCTACTTGGTCATGGTGTATGATCCTTCTGATGTACTGCTGGATCCGATTTGCTAAGATTTTGTTGAGGATTTTGGCATCTATGTTCATGAGGGATATTGGCCTGTAATTCTCTTTCATTGTGATGTCTTTACCTGGTTTTGGTATTAGGGTGATGCTGGCTTCATAGAATGAGCTTGGAAGTGTTCCTTCCTCTTGAATTTTTTGTAGTAGTCTGAGGAGGGTAGGTTTTAGTTCTTCCTTGAATGTTTGGTAGAACTCCCCTGTGAAGCCGTCTGGCCCTGGACTTTTGTTTGCTGGAAGCTTTCTGATGACTGCTTCAATTTCTTCCATAGTTATTGGCCTATTGAGGTTTTTAGATTCTTCCTGATTGAGTTTTGGAATGTTGTATTTTTCTAGGAATTTGTCCATTTCCTCCAGGTTGTCTAGTTTGTTGGAGTAGAGTTGTCCGTAGTATTGTTTAACAATCATTTGTATTTCTGTGGGGTCTGTTGTTATTTCGCCTCTATCATTTCTGATTTGGTTTATTTTGGACCTTTCTCTTTGCTTCTTGGTGAGCCTGGCGAGTGGTTTGTCAATCTTGTTTATCCTTTCAAAGAACCAGCTCTTGGTTTCATTGATTTTCTGTATTGTTTTTTTGGTCTCTATGTCATTGATTTCTGCTCTAATCTTTATTATCTCCTTCCTTCTGCTCACTCTGGGGTTTTCTTGTTGCTCTCTTTCTAATTCTTTGAGTTGTAGAGTTAGATGATTAACTACCATTTTTTCTTGTTTTTTGAGATAGGCCTGTAGAGCTATAAACTTCCCTCTCAGGACTGCTTTCATTGTGTCCCAGAGGTTTTGGATTGTTGTGTTTTCATTGTCATTAGTGTCCAGGATGTTTTTAATTTCTTCTTTGATGTCATCGGTAACCCAATCAATATTTAATAACATGCTATTCAGCTTCCAAGTGTTTGAGTATTTTGGGTTGTTTTTATTGTAGTTTATTTCTAACATTATGCCATCATGGTCTGAGAAGATGCTTTTTATGATCTCAATCTTCTTGAATTTGTGGAGACTTTGCTTGTGACCCAATATGTGGTCTATTTTTGAATATGTCCCATGAGCACCTGAGAGGAATGTATATTCCGCAGCTGTGGGGTGTAGTGTTCTGAAGATGTCAATTAAGTCCATCTGATCTAGTGAGTCATTTAGGATTGCTGTTTCTTTGCTGATTGTTTGTCTAACGGATTTATCCAGTGATGTCAGTGGTGTATTAAAGTCCCCTACTATGATTGTGTTATTGTCGATATCTCCCCTGATATCTTCCAGAAGTTTTCTTATGTATGTGGGTGCTCCTGCATTGGGTGCATATATGTTTACCAGGGTTATATCTTCTTGTTGTATTGATCCCTTTAGTATTATGAAGTGGCCTTCCTTATCTCTGGTTATGGCCTTCACTTTGAGATGTATTTTGTCAGATATAAGTATTGCTACCCCAGCTTTCTTTTCCTTTCCATTTGCGTGAAAGATATTTTTCCCATCCCTTCACTTTCAGTCTGTGTGAGTCCTTTCCAATGAGGTGGGTCTCTTGTAGACAGCAGATGTATGGGTCATGTTTTTTTATCCATTCAGCCACTCGGTGTCTTTTATTTGGAGCATTTAGTCCATTTACATTTAAAGTTATTATTGAAAGGTACTTGTTTGTAGCCATTTCTTTTTGTTGTGTGTGTGTGGCTGTTTTCTTTCTGAGCTTGATATTTCTTCTTTTACAACAGTCCCTTTAGCATTTCTTGCATGGCTGGCTTGGTGGTGATAAACTCCCTTAGCCCTTTTTTGTCTGTGAAGCTTCTTATTTCCCCTTCAATTTTGAATGATAGCCTTGCTGGATAGAGTATTCTTGGATTCAGTCCTTTGCTTTGCATCTCTTTGTAGATTTCCGTCCATTCTTTTCTGGCCTGATGTGTTTCTGTTGAGAAATCATTTGATAATCTAATGGGAGATCCCTTGTATGTTACTTTCCGCCTCTCTCTTGCAGCCTGTAAGATTCTCTCTTTATCCTGAACATTTGCCATGGTAATTATGATGTGTCTTGGTGTGGGTCTTTTCGGGTTCACCTTGTTTGGGACTCTCTGGGCTTGTGTGACTTTTTTCTTCCCCACCTCAGGGAAGTTTTCTGATATTATTTCTTCGAATAGGTTTTCTAATCCATGTTCATCTTTCTGTTGTTCTGGCACCCCTATTATTCGTATGTTGCTTCGTTTCATGTTGTCCCAAAGTTCCCTTAGGCTCTCCTCCTGCCTTTTAATTTTTTTCTCCATTTGCAGTACAGTTTGAGTGTGTTTTGCTTCCTTGTCTTCTAATTCACTGATTCGGTCCTCCGCTTCTCCCAGTCTACTGTTGATACTTTCAATGGTGTTTTTTATTGCAGCTATGTCGCTCTTCATTTCTTCTTGGGACTTACTTAAGTTGTTGATTTTTTCACCTGTTTCTTCTAGCTTCTTGCATACGTAGTTGAGTTTTTCATCTGTTTCTTCTTGCTTCTTGAACATCCGGTGCATGTACTCTAGGAACCTTATTCTGAATTCTTTTTCCGTCATGTTGCATATCTCTGTCTCACTTAGCTGCTCTTCTGGCGAGTCCTC
>NW_005877294.1:0-1575 GCF_000147115.1 Myotis lucifugus
TCTGCTTCCCAGACGGCCTTGTCCTGCCTGTCAACCTGAAAAAATGCAGAGGCTCTCATGGGCTGGGGTGCCCCTGTCTGTCAGACTTTCTAATCATCCTGTCCCTCACTCTGCTTCCCGCTGTCCCACTGACCACAGTACTTGCTACTTTGGGCCCTGGGAGAAAGGGTCCGCAACCTGTGTTCTATGCCATCAATGCAACAGCTAGTTGACAAACATCTGTAAGGTTTAATTCCTCTCTAGGCAATGGGTCAGGTGTGCAGGGACAGGAAGAGTGTAAGAAGGCTGTTCATTCCGGCAGCTTACATTCTAGTTGGGAAAAGATATGGATGATACTCAGCTGTTGATGGCATAAATGCATGTCATAAGTGTCAAATTAATGCTCTGGAGGACAAAGAAAGGCCCCATAGTGTTGATTAAGATGTTTAAGGAGGGATTCTCACAACAAGTGAGATTTCCTGTCATGTTTCTTGACCCTGCAGTTCCTATGTATCTGCAATGCTCATGCAACCAGCATAGGGTGTCACCACCCAATTGCCAGGATTTAGGGCAGGGAGTGGAGGAGGGGTGTCAGACTAGAGAGTGAATTCTTAGAGCAACCTGGGATGAGGTTTGCAAATCACTTCTCATGAACACCCTAGGCTAGTGATGGCGAACCTATGACACGCGTGTCAGAGGTGACACGCGAACTCATTTTTTTGGTTGAGTTTTCTTTGTTAAATGGCACTTAAATATATAAAATACATATAAAAAATATAAGTCTTTGTTTTACTATGGTTGCAAATATAAAAAAAATTTCTATATGTGACACGGCACCAGAGTTAAGTTAAGGTTTTTCAAAATGCTGACACGCCGAGCTCAAAAGGTTCGCCATCACTGCCCTAGGCTGAGGGTCAACTCTTAGAGAAGGTGAAGCACCATGGAACAGCTTCTCCAGCTCAAAGAAGAATAGGAGTAAACAGAGCTGCAGGGAAGGGACTGAAGCCACCTGTGAAATCATATCTTCCAGCCCCAGTCAAGCCTTCAGGTGACTGCAGCCCCAGCCAACATCTTGACCTCATGAAAGACCCCCAAGCCACCAACCTAAGCCATTCCTAGGAACTGTGAGAGATAATAATTGTATATTGTTTTAAGGCACCAAGTTTTGGGGTACTTTGTTACACAGCAACAGAAAACTAATTCAGGAGGGTGGACTCATGTGTCAGGATTGGTGAGATTCCCTTGATTTTTCTACTCTCTGTCCTGTTGGAAAGCCCTTCATTTTCAAAGAGAGTAAGAGAGAGGCCACAGAGTCCCTCTGTCCTCTGTAGCGCTGGGAACAGAGAATTGGACAATCTTTGGCTCTCAGTTGGGCTAGTCAACAATGCTTTGACCATTTCTACCAGGTGTCAGCACACACTTATCCTTAGAAGGCCAGATAGTAAGTATTTAGGCTTTGAAAATCACATACAATATCTGTTAGAATTACTCAACTCTGCTCTTATAGTACAAACACAATATTAGACAATGCACAAACAAATGGGCATGGCTGAGTTCTAATAAAGCTTTATTTACAAATACTGGTGAGTGATTCAT
>NW_005877294.1:1675-8914 GCF_000147115.1 Myotis lucifugus
CATAGTGTGCTAATCTCTGGTTTATACAATATAGGAAGGTCAGGGGCCAGACATGCTCAGAGGGCCAGAAGGAAACTTTCTATAGAGGGGAAGCTATTCCTGAACTGCCTTACCTGGGCCCTACCATTGTCTTACCTTTGTCCCAGGAGACCAAGATATTTAGCATCCCTTGCCAACACAACTGCACATGAAGAATAGATAAGGGAGCTCCAGGTTTGCTGACAGCTGGGGTACCTGTCAGGGATGTTACGAAGGAAATGGCCACACCTGCTGGAAGGTCCCTTTCAGCCATGAGAAAAACTACGTGCCAGGTATTTTTCCAGTGGTTATTGCTGTCACACATACTACCTCATTTTCTTCTCACCTCCAATTACTGTGTGCCAACTCAGTGGCTCACTCCCATGGCTGGCAAGTTGGTTCTTCTCCACAAGTATCTATCTCTCCATGAGGCTCCTTGAGTGTCCTCACAGCATGGGGACTAGCTTCCCCCATAGCCATTTATCCAAGAGACAAAGGGATGCAATGTCTTGATGACCTAGATCTGGAAGTCACGTGTCACATAGCCACTGTATTCTAATGTTCACATAGGTCAGCCTTGATTCAATGAGCAAGAATACAAGGAGACAAGGGTCACTGGGAGCCATCTTGGAGCCTGGATGGAATGAGTGGGTTCTGAGGTTAGTCATTGGGATAGTCACTATAAATCCTCACCCACTTGAGTTTGGCTGTTGTGTGAGGAGGAACAAATGGAAGGGACTCTATCACCTGTTTACTTAAATCTGTATAGGTGACTTGTTTTTCCAGGCCTTCAGTCTTGAGGAAATGAAGGCTTAGGTACCAATGGCTATAGCTTTTTTAGCTACATTTGATCACAAATTTTCATTATTGGGGAGTTCCAATCCCACCACCCTTGATGCTCTGCCATTCCTAGGATCTGCAGTAAATGTTTGTTGTTCTGTTTTGGCTTCCCAGTATTCCAAAATCTTCCTAGAGGAATTTCCATTTGTGTAAGTCATGGTAGGGGCAAGTTCCTGCCAAGTTCTTCAGTCTTTCTGCCAATATTTGGTTTACCCTATGTCTCTCCAATAAGCCCATTTGCTGTTTAAATTAGCTATTCAGTTTCTGTTGCTTGCAACCAGGACACTCTCCTGGTCCTGCATTTCCAGCAGTTAAACTCAAAGGTAGCTTACTTGTCATTACATCTCTTCTGCTATTGTGTAAACATTTGCCAAAGTAGGACATAGACTTCAGAATCAGATAGACCTAGGTTTGAATCCCAGCCTTTCCACTTTAATGCAACTAGTTAAATTTCAGCAAGTTATTTAACATTTCTGAACTGGAGTTACTTCACTTGTAAAGGAGAAAAGTAACATCTAGCTTGCAAGATTGCTATGAGGATTAGCACATAGCACTGTGCCTGACACATAGGAGATGCTTAATGACTGCTTTTACATAATAAATGATAATAGTGATGTCAATGATGGACATGTGCTGTGGTTCCTTCTTATGTGAACCCTTTACAAGGTCTCTTGAAGAGGCAAATCCATCTGATGACAGGTCCTTTGAACTACCTGGGATGGCCTGGACTCTCAATAACAATTGTTCTTTAGAATTCTTTTTTTTTTTTAAATATATTTTATTGATTTTTTACAGAGAGGAAGGGAGAGAGATAGAGAGTTAGAAACATCGATGAGAGAGAAACATCGATCAGCTGCCTCCTGCACATCTCCCACTGGGGATGTGCCCGCAACCCAGGTACATGCCCTTGACCGGAATCGAACCTGGGACCCCTCAGTCCGCAAGCCGACGCTCTATCCACTGAGCCAAACCGGTTTCAGCTTCTTTAGAATTCTTAAAGTTGACCTTACTCGTGGAGTTGAATAGACTCTTCCAATAAAGAACTTGCTACAAGTTTCCCAGGGACCCCAGCTCCCTATCGTTTCTGGGCCCTTCATCATTGTGGATAACTTTTCCAGGATCCCCTTGACCTCATTGCTAAGAATGCTTTTGAACCTCCCTACCCACTCCCTCCCCATCCCCAAAAGAGCATAACCTATCAAATCCCAAATCTCAACATCTCACCATCTCCTTTGGCCACCATCTCCTATCCTCTCAGCTTACTTCCTCAAGGTTTCCTACAATGATTCCTTGACCTCAGAGCTATGAACACAGACCTACTGGGCCCAAGTCTTTCTCACTGTCCATTAGTAGACGCCTGGCTTCACGTCCCTTCATGTCCATGGTCCTTCGTTGGAATAACTCACTTACACACACTTCCAGCTCCCTTGCTCTTCTAGGCCTCCTTTGCACTCTACCCTCCCTGCAGTCATGTATGGCCTTAGTATAGAGGTCTTGTGTTTGTTTGAACATTTGGGTGGTCACAACCAATGTAGGGCAGGTAGCAGGTCAGGGATCCACACTTTTTTTGTCTTATGGATGAGGTACTAAGACTGGAAGAGGTCAAGTGGCTTTTCCAGGTTTGTCCAAAGCTGAGCCTCAAACCCATGTGTCCTGGCCCCAAATCCATCTCTCCTCTCAAAGAAAGGCAGCCCTCCTGGAATAGGTTGGGATGTGGATACTGGGTAATGGGGGTGTGAGTGGGGGCAGGGCACCCAGCAGAGGGGAGAGTGTTTTCTAGCAATAGTGGGGTTAGGAAAAGGGGTGGTCCAGAGGGAGTGGGACTGCAGTATTCTTCCTGTAGAGGCTGAGAAATCCTCTCAGAGGCCTTTTGCGGAGGTGCACAGGCCTCGAAATACAAAACCAGATGGCGTTGGTAAAGTACACTGTCTGAGACAGAATTCCTCCGGGTCCCAGCCTTCTGCAAATCCCATTTCTTTCCTTGTGGGGCTCAGGGGGCTGAGGGCCCTATATCACTCTGCACATCAAAGACACCCCAGGTTTCCAGGCATAGCTCTCAGAGGTTTTTAACCAGCCTCTGACTATAAAATAGCTTTTAAATAAAAACCAAGACGCAATATTCAGCAGAAGAGGGATTAACAGGATCAGCAGGGGGATGACATCATGCTATTTTTGTTGGCACTTTCCCAGCTTAAGTGTGAGGGGTCTGGGTGTGGAGGAAGGATATATCTATTTTCTTTTCAACTGACTTGGCTTCCCTGAGTCTTGGTCTAGAAAATCTATGGAGCTGGAGGGAGCTGGCATGGTTGGGGTGACCCTCCAGCAAGGCCAGGGCAGCTGCTAGCTCGAGGGGGTGAGCATACTGAGCCTGCGAGGCACAGCAGGGACTGAGCAGGGGCTGAGATGAGCTTTTGCCGAGTCATTCTCCTGGGAACTCAGGCAATGGGAAAGGAGAGGCCCTGTTTGGTTAGCAGGCCCTGAACTTAGAGAAAGGTGCCCTCCAAAGTGGGCAAACATCCTGCTACAACTGGTGGTGGAGACAGATTGACTTAGAGAACTAGGGCCTGGCCCCTTCACGCACAGACCTCTGGATGCTGGCCACCAGGCAACGCCCAGAATGACAGAGCAGTGAGGGCCTTGGAGGACACCCGCTCTAGTGGTTCCCAAACTTATTCTTATTTTTAGTTAAGGTCCTCTTGCTTCAAATGAGATACTAATGATACCCCAGTGCATATAGAAGATTGGAGGAAGAGGAGCTACAAAGTTAGGAGCCTCTTGGCTGGGCCGCCCTGAGGCTGTCTTGGAATCTAACACCAAATATATACACTGAAAATCTCTGATCATTCATTCAGTGAGCATGTTTTAAGTGCCTGCTTCATGCTTGACACTTTTCCAGGTGTAGGGAGCAAAACCAGGCAATGTCACCCCCTCCTTCATGAGGTTTACATTTTGGTGTGGGAAATAGACATTAATTAAATAATGACACAAATAAATGCTAACTCTCCTCTCCCAACATAGAAGAAGAAACTGATTTGTGAAAGTGCCAGATTCTTAGCTAGGCACTCCAGGCGCTGGACTCCAGAGACTTTCCAACTTTGTCCCACACGACTCTCCCATCTAACTCCCAGCTCCATTCAGACTCTCAATGCTTTTTCCCAGGCGCGACTTGTCCTTTACCCTGGGCTTCCTCATCTTCCCTTTCCCTCTTCTCCTCAGCAGTCATCTCCACCATCCCTGGAAAGCCACATGACAACCCTACGTGTCTGAAGTCCCCTCAGTTGGAGGTGATCCTGCCAGCCCCCCCTCAGCACTCTGTCTGGTCCAGAGAGGAGGGGAGTGGCCAACATTGGTGAAGGAGCAAGGAATCTGGGCAGCACACTCAGTCCTGCTACTGAGACCTTCAGCAAGTCACCCAACCGCACAGAGGAGCCCATGGACTCACCTTGGACTTGCTTGATCTCCTCAGGTGTACAGTTTCTTTCTTCAGGAGACTCTGAAGGCCAGTCTTTCCTTCTTCATCTTTTCCCAGTTCCAGTTTAGTGCCTCAAACTCACTAGTAGCCAAACATGACATTGGTTCATCCCTAGTCCACTTTGCTGGGTACTGCTGGGCCAGGGTATCTCACTTGCTCATTGCTGCATCACGGGTTCTGGTCCACTGCTCTGAGCTTTCTTCTCATGGGAAAACTGAAGGCACTCCTTCTTGGCTCTCATTCAGACCCCCAAACATTTCTTGAGCACCTACTGCATACGAGGTTCTGTGCTAGGGATGACATCTCTCCCCTTCAAAGAGTGTAGAATCTAGGGGAGGAAGCAGACAAGTAAAGCAACAATGACATTATTGTGGGCTAGGTAGGGTCAGGATGCCACCCTGATGTGGAGGACCCTCTCCTCCTTTCAGAGCCAATGTACTCCAATCTACAGGAGTGAGCAGAAGATCGATTACCCACCTGTCCTCTCAGGGCGTCCCCTAGTATTGGAGTTTGCCTCCTGGAACCCTGAAACCCTGAAACTTGAGAAGCACTGTTCCCTATTCTCTGAGGCCAGTGAGTAGATGAGTGCTCCTTTGCTACCCCACCTTGTGGGGTTTCTTAAAACAGCCACGTCAGGCTGAATAGGCATAAGCTAAGTTCTATACTGAAGAGGTCACAACTACTTTGGAATTATAATATAGAAGAATAAAAGTCAACTTTCTTGTTAATTTGGGTTTTCTCCTGAATCTTAGAGAAAAATCACTTAAAATAAAGTCCATCATCAACAGGGGTCTCAATGACAATCTCTTACACCTGACCTGGTTCACTAAACCCCGAGCTTTTCCCAGGTCCTCAAATCTCCACCCTCCTCTCCTCTCCAGTCCCTCTCATGGCCACTCAAATCCTAGCAGGGACCAAGGAGGGAGAAGTTTGAAGTCCTGCAGTTCATGGTCAATATTGATATGAAGCCTCCTCTTAGGATTTCTCCTCAACAGTCCCATCAGTGTGAGCTGCAAGCATGTGGGTTCTATGATCTAATTGCCCTATTAAATTATGACTATCCTTTCTCCTCCAAACAGTAATTAATTTGGAGAGATAGTACTGTTTAAGCTACACAAGAGAAATTCAGCTGTTCATACTGGCTTGCCACAGGTGATTGATAAATGTTATAGACCTCTGCAAACCAGTTGTTAGTCATAATCATTATTAAAGAGTAAATTATGTAAACTTACAATGAAATATATTAAAAAAATTTAATAAATACTAAAAATTATTACTTCATATTTGTTTTAGAACACTTTACTGTTATTTCTGGTTTTTACATTTATTATATCTATATGCCGTGGAGTACCATGCGTGTGCTACTTGTTGTACATCACTACCCAATTCTGTGTTCAGTGACATCACATTGGTAGCTTGAAGTCAGCCATGGTGAGAGTAATTACACCACGGAAAATGGCAAACACCACAAGGCAGGGCTCCCTTCCCCATACCTGGAGCCGCTAATGTTGCTAAACCACTACCAGCCCTGCACTGGAGAAAGGCCATGTTTCCTCACTGGTTCTGCACTCCTCCCTCTGCCTCATGTATTTTTGCAGGGTAGCACTTGGTTTCTTGCCTACTCTGCTTGGGGCCTTTTGGAACCAACAGCCCTTAATGGCAGCTGCCTTAATTACTCAAGGAAAGGCTGAGAGCTATCTTAGGGGATGGGAGCGTTAATAATTCTGGAAATAAGAGGTGTATGTTGCATGCTCGGTGAACAAGGCCTCTAACCCAACCTGGAGGGGTGAAGTTAGGGAAGGTTTTCCTGAGGAAGATGTGGTTGAACCAAGGTGGACCTCCCATTCCTGGAGGCTGCGGGGCTTAGGCAATGGGGTGGGTGGAGCCAGCGGATGAGCCTGGTGCCTCTCTTTAGAGCATCAATTTACTCAATGGTAAGTAATTAAAAAAATTGTTTTAAAATAAAAAATACATTAAGTAGAATACAGAATTTGAATGGATTTTTAAATTAAAAGAAGAGACTGCAAATAAATTTGTCCTACACGACAGTCTCCTCCAGCCTACCGCCCCAGACCTCAGGAGTACCTATCCATTCCCCTTTGACATTAAAGGTCTTTTGGCAGGAACATTTGAGCAGCCCTGAGCTTAAGGTCTTTGAGATTTCCATAGGAATGCATTGGCAGAGGCCGGAGAGGAAATGGCTGGAGCATTCCAGAAAATAGATTTCAGTAGAAAAGAGCAAGGACTTGGATCAGAGTCCTTGGCTCTGAATTCCTGTTCTGCCACTTATTTAGCTATGTGATCTTGCTCTCACAGCTATAAACTGGTGATAGTAATAGTACCTACTAACAGGTTGTTTCAAAGATGAACTTACTAGTAGAGGTGTGTGCAGCACTTGGAGCAGTGTGAGCGCTTGCTCTTCCCAGTTATTTCAAGCAGAAGGAACAGTATGAGCAAAGCCCAGAGCCTGGACAGCTGTGCTCAAGACAGGGCAGGCTGCTCCACAGTGTGAGGGCATGTGTGCCTGGGGAGAGGTGGAAGATGAGGCTGGGGATCTTTCCTGCCTCATCTGCAAGGAGACTTACTGTGCATCACACCCAGGCAACTCCCTCTCAGTTCTTCCCTGTGCAGAGAGGGGGTGGGCTTGCTGATCTCCAAGATCCCTTCTGGTGCCCACGGCCTACATTTTATTTCATCTTTTCTCTAACTCCTCTTTTTCTGAACACCCACCCACACAGAACATTCAGATCCTCACAGTCTAATGATTAAATACATTTTTATATTGCTCACTGGTTACCTTATGAATTAGTCTTTTCATCCCCAAACAACAAAGACAATGATATATTTGATCTAAAAAGCTAAGCTGAAGAGATAATACAGTTTTATGAAATTAACTTTAAAAGATAAAT
>NW_005877295.1:0-8814 GCF_000147115.1 Myotis lucifugus
CTTTTTTTTTGTAAGTTCATACTTGTAGCACTTATTTTTTCATTTATATAATGACTCAGAAAATAATTTTGAATACTTTAAATATCTAATTATTTAGTTGTGTACTGATCAAGATTACTCTCTAGAAAGTACATGCACATTAGACTAAGAAATGTAAAGGTGGTGTCCCATAAAGAAATACTTCGGAGTTCAGAGTAGAAAGGTTCTTAAAGCTTTGGAGATAAGCTGATTTTTGAACTTGACTTTAAGATATACTTAGGGTTTGGATATAAAAGTATTGTAAAAAGAAAACACATGTGTAAAATTAAATGATCATGTTCATTTCTGCTTTAATCTCTGTTGGTAGAAAGATCAGAGAACATTTAACCCCTCCTATCCTAAATAAACTTTTTCAAAACAGATAACATGCCATACTTCAATCATAAACTTATCATTTTAGGTAATAAATATACATGGATACTATTAAAATTGAACTTCAGATGAACAACTAATATTTGTTTTAGGATCTGGGACATATTTATTATTAAAAACTATTTGTCATTTATTTAAAACTCAAATTTACCTGGGTGTCCTATATTCTGTCAACCATATCCTAACTTCAAAATGGTCATCACTTGCTTACAAAATCAGACACATGCAAAACAAAGATAATAATTTCTGGGGTAGCACTCTGGAAAATGATATTGTTAAATCATAGATATTCATTATTCTAAACATTTGTGCAGTCTGGCAGCTCTGTGGTAGTCCCTCTATTGGAAACTTGGAAATACAGAAAAATACCATTGAGCTTTCCAAGGGGGTTAAAGTTTTTTTAAAAAATGTAGTAAAAACTATGGTCAGATGTTTAAGTAAGAAATTGATGAGACAAATATAATTATTTAGAAGTATTTACCAATAGCATTTTCACAGAAATAGAAAAAAAACAATTCAAATATTTGTATGAAACCACAAAAGACTCCCAGAGCAATTTTGACAAAAAAGAATACAACTATAGGCATCACACTTCTTGATTTCAAACTATATCACAAAGCTATCATCACCAAAACAGTATGGTAGTGTCATAAAAACAGACACATCGATCAATGGAACAGAATAGATACCCAGAAATTAACCCACCTATATATGGTCAATTAATTTATGACAAAGGACCTAAGAATATGCAATGGGGGAAGAGAGTCCATATCTGTAAGGAAAACATATCAAGCAAAGGAAAACAATATATAGTTTTATATATACAGAGCATGTATGCAATAAAAGTTATTCAAAATTCACATAATAATGACTTTGGGTGGAAATAGTAGGGAAGGCACAGGCCCATCTGGATCTATATAATGATACTGACAACTTCCTAGTTCTTGTGCTGAGTGGTGGGCTCGCAATTATTCATTTTATTATTGTGCTTCATAATTTCCATATAGGTTGCTTGTAGACTTAGGTAATATCTAGGAGGTTTAGGTGTAAGAACACCCTAAGTAAAAGTGAAATTCCAAGGTTAGTATATTCTGATAGTGTTTCTACACCTGAAGGAATGAGGAGAGGGCGTGGTTGTCAATTCCAGGAGACAGAGAGGACTGGTGGACAGAGAGGTCTGTGAGGAGAGTATTACAGGTGGTAATAACTTCCATGGAAAGGTATAGTTGGTCTGCAGCAACCTCTCAAGAAGTGAATGAAAGGAATACATTTCTGATCTCACGCTCCCTCCCTCTGGTCTTCTGGTACTCTTCCTTGGCTGGACTTGAAGGAGGAGATGGGAAAAGGTATCCCTGTCATGCAGGCTACATGGCTAAGCTTCTCAGAAAACAGACCAAGGTAGGAAAAAGTAGAGTTTGTATGTGGGGGACAAGTGGCAGATTTCCGGCACAGTGTCTAGCGATTTGAAATGGCCAAAGTCATGGCATAAGCTTGGGCATGCAGAGCTTCCTTTTCAAAACTCATGCTGCCCCTTTAGAATGTAATTTGTATTGCAAAATTGCCATGATTCAACAGCATATGGATTTTATCCAGCCTTCCACACAATGTGAAAAGTGTTTAGGAATATAAACTAAGGCTTGGAATGGTTCCTGCTTTCTAGCTCTTTAATTTTTATTTTAAGTTTCTATGCCCTTCCCAAAATGAAGAGTTGACTTTAAACATGAAAATATATGAAAATGAACAAACTGCAGATAAAACTATTCTATTTAATTAATCCAAAGTCCCCTTTTCTAAAACTGAAAAGTTCTATTGGGTCTTTAAGGGGGAATTTAAATTTGTCGTTACCCCATGGCAGTCAAGAGAAATTAGACGTTTCATTTATCTTCATAAAGAACAAATCCGTTGAAGAGTGACCATTCTATGCATAGCTAATTAAACTATTATTTTAAATCCATGCTCCTGTTGTCACCAAGCATCATTAACATCACTTAAAATAAATATGCCATCATTTTGATGAACTTTCACAATATCTACTTTGTAGTGAGATTTAGAATATTTTTACATGCATATTTTGGGTGCCATACCATCTGTATAGTAAAGAAATGTGAGTAAAGTTTAATGAGGATAAGTCAGTAGTGAAAATTAAAAATTTATCTAGCTCTTACAATGTCTTGTTATTGACTTTAAACAAGTCATTTAATCTGGTCTGAGGGTCATCTTTAAGAAGAGGAATTTAGATTAAGATTCCTTTGAATCTTAGTACATCAAAGTTTTCTAACCCACATACAGGGTCCATGTTTACCACTGCTAAGGCTGATGCTACTCCTTTTTTGTTTTATTTTCTTTTTGTTGTTATTTATTTTTAATCTAATTTTTACCATTAAGGCTTTTGGTTGACATTTTTTAAAAGTACAAACTAAACAACTGTTAAGTATATCGAGTTATTACAGAATGTAAGCTACCGGTCATTATTATGAAGACATGTACCTTTGAGAAACTTCAAATTTGCTTTCAAATTGTTAATATGATATATATGCATATATATGTAACATATTATTTACATGTTCTATAGCATTATCATATGTGTGGAAGTTTGATAAAATTAAAAGTTGGTTAAAAAACTATCAATTTTCTATATTCTCTGATTGTCAGAGTCAGATGATAAAGGTCACAACTCTGTCTAAATTGACCAACAGATTTAGTACCAATCAAAATTCCAGCAGAAATGTTTATAGATAAATGAAATTTAATTTTAAGTTACATGAAAATGCACAGGAATTAAAATAGTCAAACAATTTTGAGAAAAAAATAATATCATTCTTAAATTCAGCATCTGATTTTTAATTACCTCTTAGTGAAGGTAATAGACATAGTTTGATGGAATGGAGGAGAGAGTCCAGAAATAGACCTATGAGGATATGGTGAATTTAATTTTGACTAAGATACAAAACAACTGAATGGAAAAGAACTGTCTTTTTAAAGGGTACTACACTTTGAAAAATATGAATCTTGACCTAAATTTCAAACCTCTATAGAAAAATGATGCAAAAACAGATCACAAGTCTAAAGGTAAATTGTATAACTATAAATATTTTGGAAGAAAACATATAAATATATTTGTGGCCTGGGTTTAAGCAGAGAGTTATTAGACATTACATCACACACTCATAATAAAATGATACACATAAAAGCAAATGATAGATTGGACTTCATAAAAATTAAAAATGTTTGCTTTGCAAAACCACTGTTTTTGAGACAAGCCACAGTCTAGTAGAAAACACTTGCAAAGCACATGTTTGAAAAATGATTTTTATCTAGTATTCTATAAAGAACTTTTAACACTCAACAGTAAAAAAATAAACAATCAAATTATGAATGGGCAAAAAGTTGGAACAGATACTCACTAAACAGAATATATTAATGGCAAGAGCATATGAAAATATAGTCAACATTATTAGCCATTAGGAAATGCAAATTAAAATCATGAACAGTTACTACATATCTATAAGAATGAGTTAAAGGAAAAATGCAGTAAATACAAAATGCTGACAAGAACTTGGAACAGCTGGAACTTTCATATATTACTGCTGGAATGCAAAATAGTACAGCCACTCTGGGAAAATGTTTGTCATCTTCTTTTAAAGTGAAACTTAAATTTAACATATGACACAGCAATTTCACTTACAGATATTCTCCATAAAAAAATTAAAACTTAATCTTATAGAATCCAATACATACATTTACATGGTGACTCTATTCACAATTGCCCAAAACAGGAATTAAAGCAAACACCCTTCACATTAAGAACAAACGGTGAAACAACCATACAATAAAATTACACTCAGCTAAAAAATGACTGAACTATTGATATACACACAAAAATTGGGATGAATCTCAAGGGCATTATGCTGAGTGAAACAAGCGAGTCTGTTATTATATAAACTAGTGGCCCAGTGCACAGATTCGTGCACATTAGAAGGAAATTAATTAGAAGAAAGATTTGTGTGGTAATTATATTACTGCAAAAAATTACATGTCAAAATAGTATACATAATATAGTATTATAAAATTAAGACATGCATGTGATTGGCACCAGTGAGAGTCTTATATAACTCGAGCACATGCACGTGTCAATGCTTATTTTTAAATTGCCAATGTGTGTCATATGTACCAGCCAGTCAGTCAGTCGGACGGTCAGAAAGACACATAGTTGGTCATTTGGTCATATATATATATATGGTTTATTTTATATTTTTAAAGATAAAAATTATAGTGGTGGGAAATAGATTACTGTTTCCCAAAGAGCTTGAGGATGGGATTGTAAATATATATAAAGTTGTTTTGGATAAAGGAAACTTTTTGTATTATGATTGTAATAATGGTGTCCTAAATCTATACATGCGTTAAAATTTTTAGAACTTTACACACCCATAAACACACACACACACACAAATACACACACACACACAACTCAATTTTGTTATATATGAATTTTTTAAAATCTTAAACAATATCAACAAAGTTGGTAACAAAATCTTGGGTCATTTAATGTAGAGGCAGATCACTCTACTTAATCGAACTAGTGGTAATGACTATGATGACTAACACTTTTTAATGCTAACTGTCTGGAAGATGTAAACATAATTAAGTTATCTTCAGTATAGTCATTATTGGAGTTGTAAAATTCACTAGAACATATAAGAATAGAGATTTGCATTGTTAAAGCATGATATTGGTTAAGTTGAATTTTTACTACACAAATGATCTCCTCTACTGTTTTGGATAAATAAGAAACTAATACATTTAAAATAAGAGCACATAGGTTATTTTGTTTAATTGCTTTATAAAATCACAGTGGCTTATTATTTTTATCTACTTTGCTTTTCTGTTTAATGTTCTCCCCCACAGAAGTATACCCCACAGTTACATGAAAAGGGTGCCTTTCTCTGGAAGTTCTGAAGTGGAAGGATAAAGTAGTAAATGACTTATCAAGCCTCTGGTTTACAAAGGAAAAAGACTTTGAACAAGCAATTTTGAAAAATACCTTGAACTTCACCCTTGTTTAAATATATGAGAGTTTGAAACTCAGTTAATGCTTGGTAGATTTTTATTATGAAATAATATTGGGGCCTAATATTTTTTTTACTTTCATTAAAAAATAATACAACTTTGAACTTCTTGTATTTTATACTTGGAAGTGGTTTTTATAATATAATTCTAGTTACCATTAGTCAATCATTAACAAAATCACTACTGCATTCTTCATGTAAAACAGTTGTTTTCTATAATCTGAATACAATTAAAGTGCATTGCATAGAATGCACTCACCTTGCATTGCCTATTTGATAATTTTTTAATTGTTATTGAGCAAAAAACAAGCAGCCTAAAGAAATAGATTTAAAACATTTGGCATATATGGAAACTATTTTCTTATATTTTCCTTATATTACTTTTATTTTTATTTTTTATTTATTTTATTTTTTTTAAATATATTTTATTGACTTCTACAGAGAGGAAGGGGGAGAGATAGAGAGCTAGAAACACCGATGAGAGAGAAACATCGATCAGCTGCCTCCTGCACACCCCCCACTGGGGATGTGCCCGCAACCCAGGTACATGCTCTTGACCGGAACCGAACCCGGGACCCTTCAGTCCGCAGGCCAACGCTCTATCCACTGAGACAAACCGGTTTCGGCTACTTTTATTTTTAAAACATTTTGCTTTATTATTAAAAGTAGGAAAATAAGTAAATAAAAAATCTTTAACTTAAAAAATGAATGTCTCTATTATATGAAACAGTATAAGTGTAATTTTAAAAATTAGTAAAATAATTTCTGAAAATATTGTTGCATTACACATTTTAAATTCTGCATTCAGGTTTTAAAAGTATCCTGTTCAAAGGTAAGTATGAATTGAAACAACTTTATCTTTTATTGAAATTTCCTAACAAAGTGTTACTGTCATAACTAGCTATTTTATTAATATCCTATATAATAAAAGCCTAATATGCTAAGTGACCAGTCGTCCAGTCAGCAGTTCAACCAATCAAAGCGTAATATGCTAATGAATGCTAAGTTTGCTCAACCGCTCGCTATGATGTGCACTGACAACCAGGGGGCAGATGGTCAATGCAGGAGCTGCCCCCTGGTTGTCAGTGCGCGCCCAAAGGGAGAGTGCTGCTCAGCCAGAAGACCTGAGCCAGACTCACAGCTGGCAAGCACAGCGGCAGTGCGGGAGCCTCTCCCGCCTCCACAGCAGCGCTAAGGATGTCCGGCTGCTGACTTAGGCCTGCTCTCTGTCAGTCAGACATCCCCCGGGAGGTCCTAGAATGTGAGAGGGCGCAAGCTGAGCTGAGGGTCCCCCACCCCAAGTGCACAAATTTTGTGCACCGGGCCTCTAGTTAATAACAGAAAGAAAGCAAAGGGGAGGCCAGATATTGTAAGCATGGTCATCTGACCAGCTTCACTAGGAAGCTGCAACTTTACACTCCCAGGGAACCATGGGTCCATTCCCTGAAAATCACTGGGGGAAGGGGTCCAACAAAGAGGGAGATGCACAGTGAAGTTGTGATATAGGGAAGGTACTTGCCTGTCTGTCTAGCCTGGGGAACCATGGTTTGGCCTGGATGGTGGAGCCACTGCAAGCGAGCAAAATCTTGAAGGATCCATTGATTAAACTCCAGGTTATAATCCAGAGACAAAGAAGTTTGCTCTCTTGTTCCTCTTGAGTCTCTCCAGCTTTCTTGCACTCACTTGCTCCATGACCTGCACTTGCATGCCATGTAGCCTAAGCAGGCACAGGGCCCATGGCCTTGTGGACCCTACGTGCAATGGACTGCATCTGGGAATAGGAGCTATGATAGCCAGATGCTAGGCTGGACTTGGAGTAGAATCTTTGGGTAGTGACTTTGATCTTAGCCTTACTGAGGACAAAACGGGACTTATTACCTGGTGAGAGGGAGGGAGATGGGACCTTGGAGGGGAACTCTCTTAATCTTACGTCATCAACAAAGCTTTCCATCATAACTCACCCTCTTGTGGGGGCCTCAGGAAATTATTGTCCCCATGGCTCCCCCAAGAGCTCCACCTCCACCAATAACAGATGAGGGCAAAGAGGACACCCCACTGACAACACAAGGACTTCAGAAAAAGAAAACAAGACTTCTAATGGCATAATGTATTAAAAGGAAAATCACTGTGGTATATATCCTATTTCTGTCTCTAGAAATAATAGTAAACCTTTTGCACATTACTTAGAGACAAATCAAATATTCAGATCTGGGACCGCACCTTCCATTCAAAGTGCCAAAATTTAATTCATGCTTAAATATCCCCAGCATTGCATTTATATAATAAAATCCAGCTAATAGGTAGAATTGAAAACAATAAAACAAAACAAAAAACATCTGCAGCATTAAATTTCCTGATCCATTCTAATCATGTTATAAATATTACAAGGATAAATAATTTGGTATATGAAAGAACTTTTACTTCGTGTTCTGGCAAGAGGTGTGTTTCATACTAATATTCGTGGCAAAATTTAAAATTTATTTTCTAAGGATAAGATTTAGGTAGCATTTTGTTGTATTACAGCCACCACAAGCATCTATTAGGCATTAAGTATCTTTAATCACATTGTTTCTCTGAAATAGATCCAAATATTAAGTGTCATTGTGTTCCTTGAATAATAATGTGAAGCCTCTAAAATGGTACATAATAAGAAGATAACATATTGAGAATAACTTATGACACAATGGCTAATTTAAAACCTAGGAATAATAATGAACCCTAGTTTTGAATTTAAATATGATGAGTTTTATTCCCTTAAATTGAATGGTTTCTAGGTCTCTATTTTTGCCTCCCTCTTATTTTATTATAACAGCACTTATTATATTTATACCAGATATCTTTTTTTAAAAAAAATAATCCCATGTGAGGGCATGCTTAGAGAGAGAAAGGGAGATTGACATTGAGAGAGAGAGAGAGAGAGAGAGAGAGAGAGAGAGAGAGAGAGAGAGAAGCATTGATCAGTTGCTTCCATAGGCTCCCCGACCAGGAATCAAGCACAACCCATGCATGTGCTCCAACTGAGACTTGAACTGGCAACCTTTCAGTGCATGGGACCATACTCAATCAATTGAGCCACTTTGGCTAGGCTCTCCCATATATCTTCATTGCTTCAACTCTTCTAGCTCTTCCATCTCATAGGTAGTGTGGTAGGACTTTTGACACTAAGTATACACTCAAACTCTAACTTTTATTTGTAACTTGGTCTTGTACTTTGAGGATAATCTAGATGTAAACTTTTGGAGTCATTATTAATGACTTTCTCTTTCTTACTCACTTGTTGAAATTTTTAGAATTTATATCTATTTTTTTATTTCTTAATGCCTTTTTCATCTCT
>NW_005877296.1:0-8812 GCF_000147115.1 Myotis lucifugus
AGGCTATGGTCAATAATCTCAAAAAAGATGCAAAATACTGGCAGTCAGCTTACACACTGAGTTTTGCCTCTGACCCAATATACTGAGATTATAGAAAAAACAAAGAAACACACTGAGAATGCAAAGCAGAATAAACATGAGGGTAACTGTTGCTAAGACAGGTTCAGGCAAGAGCCTGAGAGAGAACGAGAGAGAGGTTGAGAGACATCTAAGAATGGAAGCCTATGAGTTCATTTAAATGTTCTTACTCCCACACACACGTCTGCATTTTTAATTAAACAAAATAAACCTCATTGTCAAAGTTGCAATCTTACTAAGGGCATGTGGTTCCAAGACCGATTTTTCTTTGTTTCCCCTAAATTGAAACCTATTCTGGTATATTTTATCTTCATCGACTGTTCACTGTGTTTTAAAAGGGTAATAGGTACTTTCTACAATATTTTTCAGAATGTTGGTGAACAATAACAAAAACAGCTAAGATTTATTGAATGTCTTAGTCACTTAATCCTCAAAATTCTATCAGTCATGGCCCTCAGCACACACTCTGCAGGTGGCAGGCCCTGGTGCCTGTGCTCCACGCCATGCCTCACAGCCGCCACCCGCTGAGAGTCAGTGAAGAAAACATCTCATTTTGGCTAAAGGTAGTTACCCTACATTTCAAACCCTGGAAACAGATACTTTCTCTCAAAAAGCAAACACAACTTTTCTCTACAAACCAGCCGCTCCACCTGTGAGCATGTGTGTATCAATGTGAGCTATGCACCACATGTAGAAATCTTTCTTTGGGCTTTCAATACATTTTCCTTTCAACAGCTGGGTCCATCCATGATCAGAAGTCATTAAGTACTTCTGTGACAAACAGGGGACTGTTATCCTGTGGGATCTAGTCCTTCCTTTCCTGTCTTTTGCTGTTGTTAGTCCTCACCCGAGGATATTTTTTCCATTGATTTTTAGAGAAAGTGGAAGGAACGGAGAGTGGGAGGCAGGGAGGGAGGGAGAGAGAGAGAAACATCGATGTGAGGGAGAGACGGAGATTGGTTTCCTCCCGCACATAACCCAGGTACATGTCCTCGACTGGGAAGCGAACCCAAGACCCTTTGGTGCGCGGGCTGACGCTCTAACCACGGAGCAGCACCAGCCAGGGCTCCCCAGTCTCTTCAGAACTTCTAAGTAATAGATGTTTCTTTCTGTTGTAATGCTGCCTTGGCTGCTTCCCAGTTCAATGTGATCCTCCTCCAGGTCCAAGTGGGGTCAGACTGGAGTTCACTGAATAGCAGGTTACTGACCTCAACAGAATATGCCCACAAAATGGTTTTCTTCCCCTTCCTCCCTCTCTCCTCACTCTCTCTTATACACACCCACACACATACAGACCCACACTCTCTTTCTGTAAATAAATGGTCCCACCTGTATGGTGCCCAATAGGAAGTGCTATTTCAAGAATGTCAGTTACTTGGCAGCAATGGCTGTTCTATTAATGCTTTTTGAAAAAAATCCCTCCAGTAGTCAAAGCTCTAAGAAAACTAAAGGAGGTCCTCTTGGACATTTACTCCCTGCACTTTCTAACACATTTTTCCTCAGAGTCACCAGTAAGCATTTACAGAACAAGTTCCACTAAGACAGTGGTTGGCAAACTGCGGCTCGCGAGCCACATGCGGCTCTTTGGCCCCTTGAGTGTGGCTCTTCCTAAGCCTTAGGAGTACTCTAAGTTAATAACAATGTGCCTACCTATATAGTTTAAGTTTAAAAAATTTGGCTCTCAAAAGAAATTTCAATCGTTGTACTGTTGATATTTGGCTCTGTTGACTAATGAGTTTGCCGACCACTGCACTAAGATAAAAACAGATACACACCAAACAAGATTATTTCTAACCAACAGCCTTTAAAGCAGCGTTCTCAACCTGTGGGTAGCAACCCCTTTGGGGGTTGAACGACACTTTCACAGGGGTCGCCTAAATACATCCTGCATATCAGATATTTACATTACGATTCATAACAGTAGCAAAATTACAGTTATGAAGTAGCAACAAAAATAATTTTATGGTTGGGGGTCACTACAACATGAGGAACTGTATTAAGGGGTCGCAGCATTAGGAGGGTTGAGAACCACTGCTTTATAGAATTAAAATTGTCAATCAAAGCTGAAATATTAGGCAGCAGTTATAAACTGTTTAATATAGTATTTCCATTGCACAAAGAAATTATTTAAGAACCAAACAGAAATGGAGAGGTACAGGTATGAATTCACTTGGCATTGTTTATAGATGATCAGATCAACTTCTATATCTTCCAGAAACAAATAAAAAAAGGGGGTGGGGGGGACAAGAAAACATATATATTTTTTAAAAAACCAAGATGGAAAACCCACATTAGATGAAAACATGGAGTAAAAAACAAGCAGAAAAACCATATATAAATTCTTGCATCTGGAACACAAATTTCTATGACACTCTTACACTTGCTAATACTTGACCTCTTTGATCAGAGACCTGGCTATTATAAACCAACTAGAGGCCCAATGCACAAAATTCGTGCAAGAGTAAGCCTTCCTTTCCCCAGCTGCCGGCACTGGCTTCCTCTGGCACCTGGAACCTGGGCTTCCCTCGAAGCCCCGGCTTCATCCGGAAGGTCGTCCGGAAGGACGTCCGGTCTAATTTAATTAGCATATTATTATTATAGATGGAGATGTGCCCAGTATCTTAAATCTCAAAAGCCAATACAGGGTATGGTTTAATTTTCATTAACTAAAACAGGAAACAATTCTCTAAAACAGAATTGCCATTCCCAACACCCAAGTATTTTGGGGATCTCCTCTAGAAATTAGATGTAATGAAGGAAGAAAGGGATAAAGGAGAAGAAAGGGATAAGGAAAAGTGTGTATTCATTTTAATGGTTTGTCTGTCATTTCCTATTTCTCCATACAAGGAATATTAGATATTGGTGATTGTATTTATATGGCTGACTGGAGGACACAAATTATACTGGGAGCTAAGCTTTTAGCTGAATCTCAGAAGAAACTTCTCCCATAACTTTCATAAGCAAACTAAGGAAGAAGGCAGGCAAAAGAGGAAAAGTGTAAGCCCATCTCAGGTTCTAATTCTGACACTGATACTCCATAACTTCACGACCTGAGCCAATCACTTAAGGAAACTAAAGACCAAAGATGCCTATAAAGAGTTGAATTATAGTATCTCTGTTCCAAATCAGATTTAGGGCTTTATCATTCTATGACTTAGATAGATCATTAAATGCAAATGAAAAAAATACATATGTAAAAAAGGAGGTATTGCACAAATGAATAAGATAGAAACATGAGCAAAATTATATTGGTAGAATTACACCTATTTAAATACACTTAAATAATATTGAAACTTTATAATGAATAATCCTTAAATTGTAGTATGTAACTGCAATGATAGTCACAATGCCCATTATTTATTCCAAAGAATTTTTATAATGTATATTCTACTCCTTTAGATACAGTGATTTTATAAGTGATGTAATGGGATTTTTCAGAGTAATGAGGTCACTACCATGGTTCATTTAGACTGAATTGCTAATTGCATCCATTTATAACAGTAATAGATTGAGGGATCGATAACCTGGCAGACTGTAACTGCTTTAAAAAAAACAAACCAAAAACGCTTCAAACCTATAACATTAACTGAGATATTTAAAAATTAGTTCATTTTCCCTACTCTTGAATCCCACCTTCCCATTTCTTTAAGAGAGATGGGAATTAAAGGATACAGTTTTAAATTATTCACTAGCCCAGAGACTATCTTTATGCAAAGATGCTGTAAAGTCACATTAGCTATATGAGTGAAGGTATAAAGCCATTACATTAATAACATCAATACAAACATCAAAGGATCAATGAGAAAAATTCTAAAGCTTGATGAGATGGCAAACATTATAGAACAGTACATTTTAGACTATATATAAAACTTCTAGCATTTGATTTATGATGATTTTTAAAAAGTAAAATTACTGCCCAACTGGCGTGGCTCAGTAATTGAGTGTCAACCTATGAACCAGGAGGTCATGGTTCAATTCCCGGTCAAGGCACATGCCCAGATTGTGGGCTTGATCCCCAGTGTGGGACGTGCAGGAGGCAGCTGATCAATGATTCTCTCTCATCATTGATGTTTCTATCTCCCTCTCCCTCTTCCCCCCTCTCTAAAATCAATAAAAAATATTTATTTTAAAAAAGCAACATTACTTCAGTTATAATACTGTACTCTAAACATTTTGTACTCTAAAAATTTAAACAAGGAAAATTCATGAAATCTTATTTCCAATAAAAAGGCAAAGGAGAGAGGAAAACTCCACAAATTTCCCCAAAGATTCTAATTTTATCTTGCTCCTTAAAATGGAGTATTATATTCAAAAGATTTCAGAACAGGTAAAGAAACTCCAGTGTTGATTATCTGGATTGTTAAAATAAATTATGCAATTGGCAAAATCGAGAAATTAAAATTCCAAAATACTTGTATCGTAAGATATTCTTAAAAACAGTTTATCCCTGGCTGGGTGGCTCAGTTGGTTGGTGTGTCATTCCTTACACCAAAAGGTTATGGGTTCGATTCCCAGTCAGGGCATGTATGGGAGGCAATCGATTGATGTTTCTCTACCACATTGATGTTCTGTCTCTCTCCTCCCCTTTCTCTTTCTCCCTCTTTCTCCCTTTCCTCTTTCTCTAAAAAATCAATGAAGCCAAATCCTCAAGTGAGGATTTAAAAAAAAAAGTTTATTAAACATCAAGTTAAGACAAATGATGATTCTCTTTCCATACACATGAATGACAATCAAAATATTAACAGCTGGCATGTCAAAAACATGGGTGATAGTGCTGCAGGAGGGTCCTCGAGGCCACCTACAAGCCGAGATTATTATAGTTGTGGGGAGGTTCAGGGAGTCATGAGGAGAGAGCCACAGTGGCTTAGACAGCAAAATTCTCCGGCTACCTTGGCAATGTTTCAGTAACCCTCAGCACAGCCACATTCATTTACACCTGCTGCATAGCAGTGCTGGCTGTTTATATGATTCTTATAAGGGATAGAAAAAGGCATTAAGCAAATGTTAAAAGTCTTTGCAAATCTACCACTTGTTATTGGAGAAAATGTAACTATTAACGTTGGCAATAGCTAGAAAGTAACATCATAGGGAAATTTGATGGAAGGAATGAAAAATTAAAAATGAAAGTTTTTTTTTAATTTTTCACAATTAACTGTGAAAATTATATAAAATATTTTATGGCAATTTTAAAACTATTTAAAAATACAAATATGAGATTAGACCTTTAAGTGATGACCAGGATGGAAGAACTGAAATATATTTTTCCCTAAATAAAGAAGACATTTAGTATAAAAAATTGTAAATTCAATCACACTTATAAATGAGAAATCCATGTAAATATTATAATAGCAAAATGTTGGCATATTTTTCATAAAATTATCATTTTCATTTAAACTGGATTTTCATATATTAAATTTCCTGGAGGTGCTTATAACTATTGCTACTTAAAAATGATTTCTTATGAACAAGTATATCATAAGGATGAAGAAATGGCAGCATAATTAAAAAATGCTTGATGCCACATTAGAGGTTGTCTATATAGAACTGCACATTTTTGAAAAATGTTTTAAATCATTTTTTATTTACTAGATCTCTAGGTGAAATATACAAATCTAAAGGGGACAGGAATTTGTTGTTGTTGTCCTCTTGTTGAAAGGAATTAAAGTTACCTAGCAACCTCTGTGTTGTAGAAACCAAAATAAGAGTTGGTTGTCTACCACCAGTTCCTCTAATATAGAAGTGTACAAGCAAGTAGAAAAGCAGTTATTGCAATGGTGTTTTGACACACATTTTTCATGACATGACAAAGTAAAAATCATCAAGAAATTCCCAGGAAAAAGAAAGCCTCTATAAGCATATTAATTGTAACCACATTGAGAGTTTACAAATCACTCAGACAGAAACATACACACTCCAGAAAAGAAAATAACAAAAGACTTGACCAAAGAATATATAGAAGGGGGTTGTAATAGAAGCATTTTAAAGGTCTTCAAAATATTCTATACAAAAATATAAAAGAGCATTATAATAATAATAATAATAGTAATTTATAGAACCAGTGACTCTATTTTTAAGCTTACTTTTATCGAGGCAAACAAGGGTATAAAAATTTGAGTTATAAAGAATTATAACAGGACAACACCAATCAGAATGCAAAATACAGTTTCTGATAATGGTACATAATAAGGAATATTTATATTTCAGAAAATTTCCTTTGTGTCATATTTCAAAGTGCAAAAAATAAGCTCTGAGATGACGATAACTTTGCTCCCTAGTAAAACACAATATATTTTAATACAAAAGAGCTCAATCATTATGGAACATATATGCATACATCTTATACGTATGCAAATATGACAGCAGAAAAGAGCAGGCATGTGAGAATTGGTATTTTCCTCTATGTACTAATGACTGGGGTTTTGGAACATGGGCAGTGTCTTTAAGATAGTGAAATAATAAAATCACAATTTTAAAGTCATCAATGAGCAATGTGGAGTTTGGGAATAAAGGAGCCACTGGCTCTGCCTTTAGAAAACGATGTCTAGGAAAAGCCCTTTACACCAGGTCCACTTGGGTTCACAGGCCTCGGAAATCAATGTTAAACATCCTGACCCTTCATGGACTCAGAATAGGTAAGAAGCTAAATGAAACTGGAACATCTAACTCCTTATACTTGAGAATGTAAAAGTGTTATTTCTAAGAAAGATCAATTGTCAGCTGACCAGAAAGGAATACCTGCTCTACCCTCCAACACTGAACCAGAAAAAGCAAAGAACAGAAATAAATGATCAGCCATCAATAGATGCATGTTACTTCAGCTCAGGAGCCATTAAAAGCCAGATACTTTGCATGCCAGAACAACCTCTTTTCCTTTTGAGAAAAAAAAATGAGTAAATGAAAGAACCTAACAGTGAGATAAACTTCATCAGGTCCCGCTAGGAATGCAGCTGCTTTAGAGAACCTCACTGTAGACAGCCTTCCAGTGCGATGCCAATCTCCCCGCCAAGTGCCTGCCAGGTCAGTGTCTCCAGGTCATCTTGAGCCACAAATGACGTCATGCTTTATCAGAGAGCATATCAGAGGTGATGTAAATCATCAAAGTGCAATGACTAGTCAAAAATAAGTTCCTACTGAAAGCAGTCATTTATTAAATAAAGAGAATATATAGTCCTCATTTTTTTGAGCAGTACTGAAGGGGGAAATCCTCACATAAAACCAAACAAGACTTTCATCTTCAACACTCTGGGAAAAGGCATGGTGTCTGTGGGTATATGAAAGGCTTACAGCCTTTGAGGTACCATGGGCACTGAATAAAGCCAACTGAATTGTGCCCGTTAACACTGCCTCCCTTCTGGGTATGCCCTATCCCCTCCTCCACTTGTCTTTCTATGAATGACAGTTCATTGCAAATAAAGTTATGGACCAATTAAGAAGGAGATCAGGTTATTTTCCTTAACCTCAGATTGGAAAACTGAGAGTGAAAAGAGAACTTGAATTGAAACATTATAGCTACCCATAAGAAAGAAAAGACATGCTTTTACAGACTTATTTTCTTTTTATAAGTTTAAAGTTTTTCAGGTTGTTTTACTTTTTTTAAATTAATAAACTTTATTTTTGAGAACAAATTTAGGTTCACTGTACAATTTAGCAAAGTATAGAGAGTAGTCATATACTTCTGACCACACACATGCACAGCCTCCCCTACTATCAACATTCCTGATCACAGTGGTGCATTTGTTATAGCTGATGAACCTACCCTGACACATCATTATCTCCCAAAGTCTACATTAGGGGTCGCTCTAGGTGCTATACATGAGTTTTGACAGATGTAAAATGGCATGTATATTATCAAAGAGTTTCACTGCCCTAAATATCCTGTACTCCTATTCACCCCTTCCTACCCTTAAATTCCTGGAAACCATTAACCTTTTTGCTGTCTCTGTAGCTTCACCTTTTCCAGAATGTCATGCAATTGGAATCAAGCTGTATGTGGCTTTTAAAGAATGGCTCATTTCACTTAGCAATATGCATGTAAGGTTCCTCCATGTATTTTCATGGCTGGGGAGCTTATTTTGTTTTAATGCTGAATAATATTCCATTGTCTGAATACCAGTTTATTTACTCATTCACCAACTGAAGGGCATCTTGATTGCTACCAAGTTTTATCAATTTTAAAGAAAGCTGCCATACACATCCATGGGCAGGTTTTTGTCTAGACATCACTTTTCAGTTCCCTTGTGTAACTACCAAGGAGCATAATGGCTGGATTGCATAGTTAGAGTAAGTTTAATTTTGTAAGAAAATGCCAAACTTTCCTCCAAAGAGGCTGTATGATTTTTCCATCCCCAAAAGCAATGAAGAGTTTGTTGCTCCAAATCCTCACTAGCATTTGGTGTTCCCAGTGTTTGGATTTTGACCATTCTAATTGTTGTGTAGTGGAATCTTATTGTTGTTTTAATTTGCAGTTTCCTAATGACATATGATGTTGAGCATCTTTTCATAGGCCTGGTTGTCATCTGTACATTTCCTTTGGTGGGATGTCTGTTCAAGTCTTTTGCTCATGTTTAAAATCAGGTTATTCATTTATCTTATTGTTTTAAGAGTTTGAAGAGTTCTTTGTATATTTTCAATATTACTGCATGTGGATGACCAATTGTTTCAGCACCAGTTGTTGAAATGATTGTCTTTGTTCCTAGTCTGCCTTCGTCAAACAAAGATCAGTCAACCAAATTAT
>NW_005877297.1:0-8812 GCF_000147115.1 Myotis lucifugus
TTTTTGAGGGCTGAGTATGAAATATTGATGAGTCACTTGTAGCCCTAGGGTCGTGGATTGGTCACATTTGGTGCAAAGTTCCCGTCAGCCCGCAAAATGTAAAAGCACACTGGAGCCTATTCCCCTTCCATGACCAAATTTATAAATCAGTGGTATTCAAATTAATGCTAGTTTGTTAATATACTTGGAACATACAAGTACTCTTCCAGGCCATGTGAAAAACGGACAGGTGGGCATGGGAGCAAGTCGGCCAGGAAGTGGGATAATGTTAGGGTGAAGGAGTCTATAGGGGAAAGTCAGGGTGTGGGCCCTGGTCCTGTCCTCCTAGATTAGTTGTTGGGAAGGGGCTTGTCTTCTCCAAGGGTCGTTTCTTAGAATTGCACCAACAGTTGAGGGAGGGTCTTTTTGGGGAAGACTTTTTGGGCTGAGCAAATCATGAGCTGCTCATGTTATTCCTGAATGTCCAGAATGATTAGTCCAGCTCCCCTTGCAAGAAGGTGAACACCTTCTTGGGTAACTGGGAAGTAATCTACTGGACCATTAAAGGGACAGTCCTGAGAATGCACTTGCTTGTGTCAATTTACTTATCCAAAGGCTTGTGAATCTGGAACAGATGGGGGAATTTCTGGATGCCTGTGTGATATTTGTCTTTTATACCCCAAAGTGTATAATATTTACCTCTTGGAGTATACATCCTGCCTTGTAAGCTATGCCGTAGGATTCCGAGGTGAAGGCCTAGCTATTTTTTGAGTTCCTAACATTTTGCCCATAGTCCTATTTAAATACATATGGGTCTTGCTCTTTGGTCCCATTTGCTAGCAGCAACCTCTTCCCTATACTTTCCTTAATGAAGAGACCCACATGCTTATAGCTATTGGCATGAATTATCCATCCCAAAGATAGCTACCTATTTTGATTGATGGACTGTTTTGCTGACCTTGGAAGAGAAATAGAAGAAAAATGCCTTCTCTGATTTCTACTTTTTCTGAAAAGCATGCAATAATTTTTTATTATGTTGGAAGGCAAGATTGCCACCTCTCAGCACAGGCTACTGGATTCACCCCTAACAGGCTGGTGAAATTCAAGAAATTTTGGCAAGGGCAGACATGCCAACTCTCTGTTTACCTAGATAGCCTTATGACTACAAAACTGGGCTGGGTTTGTATTTTTCTAGGTTTATTTCAAAACAATCAGTAACAGAATTTAACTGACTTACAAAACAGACCCAGGAAGTTGCCTAGGACAGAAGTTTGCAGACAGTTCTGGGATATGTCCCTGCCCTCCCTTTGCAGTCTGTCTTAGCTGCAGCCACTGTAACCTCCATCTCTGGGCTCCAGAACACCCCTTTCTGAGCCAGCCCTGATCAAGGCAGTTCATGGCCCCTCAGCCTTGGCTGGCCACAGTAGTAGAACTTCCACAGCCTAAGTTTCTAGTATTCCAGGGTGAGCTCAGGCCATGACATTGTTCCCCAAGCTTTTCTGAGGTTACCTAGATTCTTTTATTTATTTATTTTTTTAGACAAAAGATGTTTATTTCCTGAATGAGGAGAAATTGTAAGTTATCATCAAAACTGCATTATGTTTACATTAAATATTAAAGAAATTCCAAAACATGGTAGATAAAGAAGGCTTTTCCAACTGATCCCAATTGTTTTGTCTCTGATCCCTGCTGTTGCCAAATCCAACCAATTATAGCCAAAGTGGCCCAGAACATGCCTTTACCCAGGCCACACCCTTAGCTAACCCTAGTACTTTCTCCATGACCCAGTTCACTCATCATGTCTTTTGTGAACCCTTCTTTGATTCCCCAGACACTACACTTCCTGGTATCACTGGGCTGGGCATTGTTCATTTCTCTATTAAAGCACTTGCTGCATTAAATTACAAATCCTTGGAGTACTTCTTTGTTTCCATGATTTATTATCTTTGTGTTCCCTGGACTTAGCAAAATGAGTAACTTAGATTCTGTATAAGTTTCTATGGTTCTACCTAGTATCCGGCCTTGTGCTGTAGATTTTCATATACAAGGGGCCTGCCCTGAATCTTGACCCAGTTGAGTGGGCTATTTGCAGACCCCCTTCTCCAGGTATGCACCCCTGACAAGGGTATGCTACTACAGGAGCTGGTGCTGCTCTGCAGAGGTTTCTGACTACTGCCCTGCCTGAGATCACTGGCTGTCATTTCCCAATTGGGAGATTTTTTCTTTTTAAATTATGCACAAGCTCCCCATGCTTCTTGTATGTGCATATTGGATTACTGACCATCTTCTCTGGAAGCCTCTACTTCAACCAGCTCAGTGTGTTTTAATCCTACCTCATCCTGGCTTTCTTCTCCTCCTACCAGCAAGTGCCATCATGGTCTCAGTATGATCCTTGAATAAATCTATTCCTTCATTCTCTCAGTCACCAGCTATCTACTAACTACTATGCACAGGCATTGTGCCAGGTGCTGGGTTGCAATGGTGAACATGATGCAGCCTTTGTTTTTCCTCCAGAAGCATATGGGCTACACTTTACATGAGAGGCAATTGATCTTTCCATTGTCTGCGCTTTCTTTTCTTTTTAAAAAAATATATTTTCATTGATTTTTTACAGAAAGGAAGAGAGAAGAATAGAGAGAGAGTTAGAAACATCGATGAGAGAGAAACATCAATCAGTTGCCTCCTGCACACCCCAACTGGGGATGTGCCCGCAACCAAGGCACATGCCCTTGACCGGAATCGAACCTGGGACCCTTCAGTCCACAGGCCGATGCTCTATCCACTGAGCCAAACCAGTCAGGGCTGTCTGTGCTTTCTTTACACCATCTCCAGCTGTTTCCAAACTCATAACCTACCTCTGCATGGCAGCTGGAGACCCACATTCTTGTGAGACACTGGGAACTATGACGCCTTAAAAACAATACAGATGATACTCGGGCTCACTCTTCCAGAAACAATGAGTGGAGGAAGGGAAGGAACGACTTGGACTATGGAAACGAGGCATTTGGAGAGAAAGTTTTGCAGTCTTTGTCTGGCAACACAAAAAGGGAAGGTCCCTAGACTGGACATATGGGCCAAAATTATTCTTTTAGGCAAATTCCTAGTTTTATAGGAGAAAATATGATCCAAAAGTAAGAATATAAAAGAGAGGTTTCTGATTTTAGAATCTTGGAATTCTTAAATGAATGGAATTAGGAATAAATCAAAAGAAAAAAATCATTTTTCTTAAATAGATTTTAATAATTTTTTTCTAAACTTTGGAGGACAATTAGAGTCAGGTAAGTAGAATGATAAGAGTTCTGAATGTTTATGATTTACTTGGCAAACTTGCTAAAAAGCAAAACCCTGGACTCCTTACCCAAAAAATTCTGATTCATTTGGGTTTTGCAATGTTGGTACTATTGACATTTTGGACTAGATAATTCTTTGTAATGTGTGTGTGTGGGGAATTCTTTCTTGTACATTGTATGTTTTCTCTTTCTCTCTCAAAAATCTATAGAAAAATACCACTAGTTCAGGAAAAGAATAGTCTAAACTTGAAGGGTAAAATGGTTAAAAAATCCTTGGTAAAATAGTTGGCACCATGTTCATCTCCATAGAAATCAAATCATACTCCAAAACCACGGTGAGTCATGGCTCCTTCAGGGCACAACAGAGGACTCTCTTCTCTGAGGCTGCGCTCTTATCTGCCTGACACGGTGCCTCCTCTGATAAAATGCCCACAAACGTTCTGGGCATGATATAATACTTTAAATAACAATAGAAATTTTCCATGTGGTATCAACGCATCAACTTTAGTAAGTAATTGTTTTAATTCATTCATATAAATAGTCTAAATATTCTTCTTATGTTGCTCTTTACTTAATTCATTTATTGAGAAAAACTTTTTTCAAAACAGTGAAGAGGGAGGTTGGTTGGGGGACTGGGTGAAAGAGGTGAAGGAATTAGAAGTACAGACTAGCAGTTACAAATAGTCATGGGGATGTACAGTTCAGCATAGGGAATCCTATATAATAAAAGCCTAATATGCTAAGTGTCTGAATGTTCATTTGACTGTTCTACCAGTTGTTATGATGTGCACTGACCACCAGGGGGCAGACGCTCTGACCAGTAGGTTAGGAGTCTGCTGGGGTCTGGCCGATTGGGACTGGGCAAGATGGGCCAGAGACGCCCTGGAGTCCCTCCCCAGCCGGCTGGTCCTGATCGGCCCTGATCAGGACTGGGTGAGATGGCCCCAATTGGCCCTGATGGGTCCTGATCGGAACTGAGTGAGATGGGTCTGGCATGCCCTGGAGCCCTCCTGTAGTCCCTCCCTGGCCCTGATCATGCACCGGTGGGGTCCCTTGGCCTGGACGCTGCCCTCTCGCAATCTGGGACCCTTGGGGGATGTCGGAGAGCTGGTTTCGGCCTGATCCCTGCAGACCAGGCCGAGAGACCCTACCGGTGCATGAATCCGTGCACCAGGACTCTAGTATAGTCAATAATATTGTAATAACTATGTATGGTGCCCCTAGACTTATGGGGGTGTGTGTGTCACTTTTTAAGTGTCTAACCATTATGCTACACACCTGAAACTAATGTAATATTGAACTTCAAGTATAATTGGAAAAAAAATAGTGAAGAAACTGCTATCTAATTCCAGTAGGCTTATCACCAGACCTAATTTATAAGTGTTATTTTCCTTCGTTACCCTGCAGGCAACATCTTCAAAGTTTCCCCCAGGCTGTTCCTAGCCTTATCGTGTACTCAAAAGGAAGCTTACCTCTCAATCAGGGAAACACTGCCTGTTTATAATCTATGTTAGTAAATAGCAAAGCTTTTCATGAGACAGGCCATTCGACTTTTACTTGGCAAGAAAAGAGAATGTTGATATACTAGTGAAGAGCTGTCATTCTTCGAAAGACTACCATGTAGCTCCAGTCCCTTCTATACTTTACCTTTCATCTTTGCAAAGATCATATAAGACAGGCTCTGAGATAGGCTCAAGTTAACTTGGTCAAGATCACCCTGAAAAGAGGAGGGGCTAGCATTTGAAATTAGAATATTTGACTCAATATTCTATTTTCTTAATTCCTTCCTTATGCTATAAGTATAGGGCAGTTCTTGTTTTGGTGCTCAGGGCTGAGATTGTTACATTTTTATTTTCGTTCAAAAAGAGTTTCTATGAATAGTGACTTTACATGGGTTCACTCAAATTTATTGGATCTTGTTACTACTTATAGCCAGGCTGTTTTGCATATAAGTTAGGGGAGAAAGAGAAGCTTCCTCACTGATTTACTGTTGACTTTAGACCCTCATGATTAACTTTAGATTTCTTTCCTTTCTTCAAAGATGGTGGTTCCCAAACCTGGAAACCAATACCAATCAAATCCTGATCACAGTTAACAGGGAGGTGCATCGGCTGGGCTTCATTGTTACATATGGGGGGTGATCAAGGATGTGATGTGCACATCTTAGGAGAGTGGTTGTTCACCTGAGAAATGGTCCCAGATGAGAAGGCACCAGAGATTGGTAACAAACGAGAGGAAAAGAAAAAAGGACTCATGGACCCTGGAAGGGATGCTCATGAACACACCCAGTCCTTGCTCAGGTTGGTTTCTCTTCAGGGGAGGGCCTTCTCCCACTTCTCCACTTGTAATTACTGTTTTTCAGATCACTACTTGGTTTTTATCTCCTCCAGGAAGCCCTGTGACTTCCTGCATTCACTCCTCCTTCCCTTCTCTGAAATGCTATCGCCTGGGTCTCACAGTCTTGTGCTTTATGTTTTTAAATATATTTTTATTGATTTCAGAGAGGAAGAAAGAGGGAGAGAGAGATAGAAACATCCATGATGAGAGAATCATTGATCGGCTGCCTCCTGCAAGTCCCCCACTGGGGATTGTGCCCACCACCTGGGCATGTGCCCTTGACCGGAATCGAACCTGGGACCTTTCAGTTCACAGGCCGATGCTCTATCTACTGAGCCAAACTGGCTAGGGTTGCTTTATGTTTTTTATAGGATTGTTGGGCTGTCTTCTCCAACTGGATTTTAAGCTCCTTAAGGATAGTGACTTATAAAATGTAGTAAATAGAGCACCGGATACACGGTAGGAGTTTGAGAATTCCTTGTTGAATGATTCCCTGATTTTTGTACACTTTGGCTGGGAAATGATAGAATTTAAAGTTTTTACCTAAAAGAAGACAACCTTTCATGAAAATTCTTTAAAGCACGAAATCTGCTTGCTTTGTTCTTAAAAGGAAAAACGTTTTTTTGATATTTCCCTTAAAATGGCACCATATTAATGATCTTTCTCACCCATTGCTAGAGGCTGGGAAGAACAGGAGGCCAGTTAAGACTATGGAGATAGCTGGTTTGGCTCAGTGGATAGAGTGTTGGCCTGAGGTCTGAAGGATCCCCAGTTCGATTCCAGTCAAGGGCAGAAACCTGGGTTGCAAGGGCGCATGCTAGAGGCAACCAATCGATGTGTCTCTATCACATCGATGTTTCTCTCTGTCTCTCCCCGTCCCTTCCACTCTCTCTAAAAATCAATGGGAAAAAGTCCTTGAGTGAGGATTATAAAAAGAGAAAAAGAAAAAAAAAGAAAGAAAAAAAGAGAAAAGACTAGGGAGGCAGGAGGCATTTAAATATGCTGGAAGAGAGGACTTTGGCTGTTTGACCACTTTCTATAGTCATGGAGCTCACCACAGTTTACCATTTGTATAGGAATCTTTTAGCTCTTGGATGGAAAAATCTTTTTTCCTGTAAAACTTCACGGAATTTCTGCTCCTGGCAGGGGCAACAGTTATTCGTTCTGAATCTTGAAAACTTACGACATGGTTGTCCAAATGGGCACCAAATAAAGCGAGGAAAGAAAAGGCTCGACTACATATTTTAAAATTACCTTTGGTTCCAGTTGATGGACTGGGCAGGCTGCAACTGGCATTGACAAGACTAACCCTTTACTCAGACCCAGGGGATCTTTTTTGATCTAAAAACCTGTCCTCCAAACCAGCTGCTGCCCAAGAACCAAACGCAAGTCCAAGACCTCGCTTCACATTCTGGATGACCACACATCCCACCTGCTTCTCTGTTTAGCCCAGCGATGGCTTCAGTCTTGTTTATGTGAGCTTCTGTGCAGGGCCCTGCTGGGGACTGGAGCTTTATGTTTGAATATCAGTCCCTCTGTCTGGGTGAATTTGGACATCGTGTCTGTCCCCTTTAGTCATCTGGGGTTGGTTGAGTGACAAACATGTACTTCTAAGGATACATCTTGTCTCAGAAGAGTTCCTTTGTTATAACCGGATTCTGAAGTGAGGAGCTAATTCTTTGGGAAGGTTCTCCAACCAGTTCAGTAATTTTGACTAAGCTTCTACTATGATAATAGCTAGTATTTATTGAGCTCTTACCACCTGCCAGGCCTTCTGCCAAGCGCTTTACACATGTTATTTCATTTCATATTGAGAGCACTGCTGAGAGATGTAGAGTATTATTCAAATTTTACAGATGAGAAAATTGAGGCACAAAGGGGCTAACACAGCTTGGTCAAGGCCATGCAACTAGTCAACAGCAAAACTGATCTCCAGACTTTCCCCCTTTCTCTCTTCAATCTTCCTCCTGCCAGCTGAGGGCAATTTCATCCTTTCAGTTATGTAGGCCAAAACCCTTGGGGGCCATTCTTGTTCTACTTAATCCTCAACCAAGAATATGCTTTTACTGATTTTTTTTAGAGAGAGAGAAAGGGAGAGAGAGAGAGAGAGAGGAAGAGAGAGAGAGAGAGAGAGAGAGAGAGAGAGAGAGAGAGAAACATGGATGTGAGGGAAACATAGATCAGTTGCCTCCCGTATGCACCCTGACTGGGGACTGAACCTGCAATCTAGGTATGTGCCCTGACTAGGAATTGAACTTGCAACTCTTTTGGTGTATGGTACAAGGCTCCAATCAACTGAGCCACCTGGCCAGGGCTTTTAAAATATTAATTAATTTATTTATTGAGTTTATTGGGGTGACATTGATTAACAAAACCATGCAGGTTTCAAGTGTACAACTCAACAAAACATCATCTGCACACTGCATCCTGTGCCCATTGCCTGAAGTAAAGTCCCTTTCTGTCCTCATTTATCCATCCCTCTTTGCTCTCTTCCACCTCTCCCCTCGCCCTTTTCCCTATAGCTATCACCATCTCTCTCTGTGTGTATCTATCTATCTATCATCTATCTATCTATCTATCTATCTATCTATCTATCTATCTATCTCTCTATCTATCATCATCATCTATCTATTGTCTGTCTATTTTTTTTTGCTTAATCCATTCACCTTTTCTTACCCAGCGTCCCAACTCTCCTCCCCTCTGATAGCTGTCAGTCTGTTGTATATATCTATGCTTTTGTTTTTATTTTGTTTGTTAAATTATTTCATTCATTAAATTCCACATATAAGTGAGATCATATGGTATTTGTCTTTTTCTGACTGGCTTATTTCACTTAAAATAACATTCTCCAGGTCCATCCATGCTGTTGCAAAAGGTAGAATTTTAATCTTTTTTATGGCTCAGTAGTATTCCATTGTGTAAATGTACTGTGGCTTTTTTATCCACTCATCTACTGATGGGCATTTGGGCTGTTTCTAGATCTTGGCTATTGTAAATACCACTGCAATGAACACAGGGGTGCATATATTCTTTCAAATTAGTGTTTCAGGTTTCTTTGAATATATTCCTAGAAGTGGAATCATGGGGTCAAAATACAGTTCCATTTTTAATTGTTTTGAGGAAACTTCATACCGTTACCCACAATGCCTGCACCAGTCTGCATTCCCATCAACAGTGCACGAGGGTTCCCTTTTCTCTACAACCTT
>NW_005877298.1:0-8811 GCF_000147115.1 Myotis lucifugus
AATAGCTCAAAAGTGGAAATAATCCAAAAATCCATGAATTGCTAAATGGATATACAAATGTGGCTTATCTATACAGCGGCATGATAGCCCTAAAAAGTAAAGACATATTGATGCATGCTATAATATGGATGAACTTTGAAAACATTATACTAAGTAAAAAAACAACAACAAAAAACTAGATATAAAAGTTACATAGTGTGTGATGCTGTATATGAGATGTACAGAGTAGGGAAAGCCATAGAAACAAAAAGTAGAAAGGTGGTTTCCAAGAGCTGGGCAGAGGGGACGGTATAAGAGCCTTCAAATTGTATAAGGTGTTGTTGTTTTTTCTGAGATGATGAAAATGTTCTATGATTTGATAGCGTGTGAAAACAGTAAAATAATACTGAATTGTACACTTTAAGATGTTAACTCAATGGTATGTGAATTCTACCTAAAAAAAATCAGTAATTAGAAAAATAAGTCAAAACAGGTGGACCATGTAGGATAGGTCAGGACCTTCATTCAGTAGCAAGTAATAAAATGTACCAAGGGCATATCACAAAAAGGGGTATCGAGTGGGAAAGTAACTCAAGGAGTCTCATCCCAGCAGAGGAAGACAGAAAATAGAGGCATAAACAAGATAATTACAGCTTGTAAGGAGGATCAGGAAGAAAAATATAATGACGTGACAGAGAAAAACTATTTGAGGTCTATAGTAAACAAGGTATTCAGCTAAGGTCTCGTCCCGATGGGGACTTGATCTAAAGAATAAGGCAACAATCACATGAAAAATGAGGAGGCCTGCCTGCCTGCCTGAGGAAACGGAGTACAAATGCCCTCAACTAAAGGACAACTTGGCATGTTTGAGATCAAAGGGCCAGTTTGTAACAAACATAATGTGTGAGGAGGGTTAAAGTGGCACAAGATAATGTTGCAGAAATAGATAAGAGTTAGATCAGACTGAGCCTAGAAGCCACAGTTAATTACTTTGGATTTTATTCTGCCTTCAACTGGAAGACATTGGAATAATTTAGGCAGAGCAGTGACACTCTCTGATTTACTTTTTTAAAAAAATTCTTTATTGTTTAAAGTATTACATATGTCTCCCTTTTCCCCATTGACCTCTTCCAGGCCCGTCCCCCCCCCCCCACACACACACACACAACACATGCCCTCACCCCCCCCCTACTGATTTTCATTTTAAAAATCTTGCTTTGTTGGTCATACAAAGTATGAATCGGAAGAGGGCAACAGCAGCAACTGGCTCAAATTGTAGTCCTAGAGAGATGTTGTCTTAGAGCAGGGGTGGGCAACCCCTGGCATGCGTGCCAAACATGGCATGCCAGTAACTTTTGCTGGCACGCAAAACCCTCTCTTATAATCTTCCATTTACAATTTTTTTCTTAATATCGACTTTTTTACTTTCCAGATAAATTAAGTGTAGGTGCATCTTAGATAAAATAATTTTACATAAAAAGTTATCTTAAAGACCATAGACATGGATTGACGAAAGAGGGGAAGAGCAATTTCTATGCCTCTGCCTTAACTCTCCCTGCCTTCCTAGATCCGACCAGTGTTTTGGTTTCATCCACATACGCTTGTGAATCTTTGTTCTCAGTGATGAATTTTGTTAAGTCTCTTAATAGGAGTAGCCTGATGGATGAAAGTAGTAGCTTGTGCATATCTCTGAAGGTCACGAAATATAAACCTGATGTAAAATCTGTCATCAGTGATGCAGCAGCCAAAGTCCCACTGATAATATCAAACGGAGTCATAAAGTTTTCTGTCGGACTATCAGTGTACATGTATACATTAAAAAAATAAATATATTTTTCATCATCAATACTGTGTTTTTGTCGCTCGAATGAATTTTATTATTTCTTCAAGGTTCTTCACATACGTACACCTTAAGAGATATCAAGTAGGCGTAACATGTTCTCAAAAAATTAGGATTGGCACGCAGAAGAATTTTGAGTCAGAGATTTTTCTGGTTTTGGCACGCACTCACAAAAAGGTTGCCCACCCCTGTCCTAGAGGATTAGAGTCTTCTTAAGTAACTGTATCAAGCACTCGGGTCCTACCTATTCTCAGTGTAGTAAGCCATGTGATGTGTGCCCAGACGAAGGACTTATTTCCCCAGCTATTGCCTAAGCTGAAGAAAGACTTCCTGGATCAGCCTTCATCCCATGATCAGTGCAGGGGCATAAAGGCCAGCCGTTGCCTGAATGAGGGACAACCTGAAAGGCCATCCAGCTCCAGAGGCCCCCAGGAGACGCAGGATGCCTTCATGGAAACTACCTCCCTCCTCCCAGTTCTGCTTCTTTCCTTTCCTTCCCAAAAGTTTTGATTCTTGAGCACTCCCTTATCATGGTACTGTAGCTAACCTCAATCTCATAACCTACTTCACAGGAAATTCTATCTATGATGCCAATTTAATAATACTCAGTACATGGTCCTCAGTCTAGAGATCGCCAATCTATAAATATTAATAAACTTGAAATGATAATATACCATTTTTAAAAATCCTTAACAATGCATTGAGTTTACAAATTATGACATTTTTTACTATAGCCCATTAATATTACATGTATTTTATTTTATTTTTTTATTTTTATTTTTTTAAATATATTTTTATTGATTTTTTACAGAGAAGAAGGGAGAGGGATAGAGAGCCAGAAACATCGATGAGAGAGAAACATCGATCAGCTGCCTCCTGCACACCCCCAGTGGGGATGCGCCCGCAACCAAGGTACATGCCCTGACCGGAATCGAACCCGGGACCCTTGAGTCCACAGGCCGACGCTCTATCCACTGAGCCAAACCGGTTTGGCAATATTACATGTATTTTAAATAAATCTTTTATTTGTAAACATTTGTATGCTGTATCAGTAAATAAGCAATAGGAAAAATAGAATTCATGATTAAATAAATTGTACCATTAATCACTTGAAAACCCAGGAACCAAAGTTGACAAGCTTTCTAAGTATCTTTTATTGCTAGATAAGAAGACAAATCATTACTTGCCATAGGATTAACTAATATGGACCATTATAATTGAAACACATCATCTTACCCTATACTAATCAATAGTAACAATTCAGTGAAGCACCATGTTTCTATTAGTCCAGAGCATTATTTCCAGTGATCAGAACATACTTTCAAAATTTGTGTATGTAATTTTATTTTTCCAAACAAGGGTTGCTCTCTCTGTATTAAGGGGTATGATTTATGAAACAGTTTGATGTACACAAGAATAGCACATAATAAATTTTTTATTAATTTGGGTGGTAGAAAAATGTATCCCATTCAACCCTTCACATAGAATCTTCGTGCCTATCAAACAATTTTCAAAGACTGCTTGCCAGTAGCTAAGTAATCTGAATTTTACCCTTTTCCTGTTTCGTATAGCTTATAACGCATCGTGAAATGGCCAAAGGGAAGCAGCATGAGGGAGTTAAGTCAGACGTAGCAAAGTCCCTAAATAATCCTCAAAGTCTCTACATCTTAAATAACTTAGAGTTTACTGTTGGTTGTGTTTGCAAAAGAAATTACTGAAAGGATCTTTTCTCCAGAGTTAAATCCCAGATCAGAATGTTATTGCCTTTTGCCCAAGGCTATTGCAAGACTTACAGAGCAAAAATAAGGTGCAGTAGGATCCTCAGTGTGAGTTATGAAGATCAAAATAGAGCAAAGAGAGGACTTCAGATATTTAAAAATCACTCACAATTTTTCCTGAATTTTGGAAATATGTCTCCATATATTCACTTTGTTATAAAATAATTTTCACTCTGTTTTGAAAGTGCCAGGCAATAAGTAATATATGAGTAAGTTCCTTCAGGGTAGAGAACGTGACTGAATAATTCTATTTCTAACGTGGCACATGAAGCCTGGAATAGCACTCAAGGAAAGGAACAAAAAGGAAGATTCTTTAGCTCTGTGCTTTCCTGTACACAAATTTCCAGAATAATGGAGTGTATGTGAAAACCAAGTTGCAAAGAAGTAAACTGGTAAAAATCGGATGACCATGAGGAGTAAAGTGCTTGTTTTTCAATTCTCACAGCAGTTTTATGAGATATTATCCCATGTTAAAAAAGTGGGGGCTGGGGGGGGGGAGGAAATGAGGTTTAGAGACAATAAACAACTTACCCTAAACCATGTAGTTAATAAGTTGCAGACAACAGATACACTGGGGAATGAGATTGAGGGATGGAAAGAAGTAATTTTTTAAAGTTTAAATTGTCTTTATATACTCTGAATTTTTTTAACATGAACATTTAAGGAACTATTTACAATACAGCACAGTGTCAGTAACAGAGGTATGTAAAACGCTATGATGGCATGATTACAGAGGATTTTTAGAGCATTGAAATTACTCTGCATAATACCACAATGATAGATATTGTACATGTCATTATATATCTACTAGAGGCCTGGTGCACAAAAATTTGTGCACTTGGGGGGAGGGGGGGTCCCCTCAGCCAAGCCTGTGCCTTCTCACAGTCTGGGACCCCTCAGGGGATGACCACCTGCTGACTTAGGCCTGCTCCCCGGGGGATTGGGCCTAAGCTGGCAATCAGACATCCCTCTGGCAGCCCGGCAGCCCTCGGGGGATGTCCATTTGCCAGCGGGAAGCAGACCTAAGCTGCAGTCAGACATCCTTAGTGCTGCTGAGGAGGCAGGAGAGGCTCCCACCACCACCGCTGTACTGGCAGCCATCAGCCTGGCTTGTGGCTGAGCAGAGCTCCCCCATGTGGGAGCACACTGACCACCAGAGGGAAACTCCTGCATTGAGCGTCTGCCCCCTGGTGGTCAGTGTGTGTCATAGTGACCAGTCATTCCCAGTGTGTCTGCTGTTAGGGTCAGTTTGCATATTACCCTTTTGCTATATAGGATAGAGGCCTGGTGCACGGGTGGGGGCCGGCTGGTTTGCCCTGAAGGGTATTCCGGATCAGGGTGGGGGGTCCTGCTTGGGTGCCTGGCCAGCCTGGGTGATGGGCTGATGGCTGTTTGCAGCTGGTCACACCCCCTTCAGGGTTGGGGTCCCCACTGGGGTGCCTGGCCAGACTGGGTGAGGGGCTGAGGGCCGTTTTCAGGCTGGCCAGCGACTGAAGCTTCTAGCCTCTCCTTTTTTCTTTTTTTTTATTCTGGGATTTATTTACCTTCTATAATTGAAACTTTGTTGCCGTTACCGGAGTTAAGAGCCGGCTCCAGCTCCGTGGCCACGGCAGGCTGAAAGCAGGTATCTGGGGTTTGTTTAGCTTCTATAATTGAAACTTTGTTGCTTTTGGAGCTCAGAGCGGGCCGCGGCAGGTGGGGAACCTTGCCTTCCTCCATCACTGGAGCAAGCAAGCCTCCTGCTCTCTTCAGCTGCGTGGCTGCCGGCCGCCATCTTTGTTGGAGGTTAATTTGCATATCGCCCTTATTAGCCAATAGGAAGCATAGCGAAGGTACGGTCAATTACCCTTTTTGTCTTTTATTAGATAGGATTCCAACCCATAGGATGTACAGCATCAAAAGTGCACCTTAATGTAAGCTATGAATTTTGGGTGATTATAACCTTACCAATGTAGGTTCATCAATTTTAACAAGTGTTATAATTTATTGTAACTCTGGTGGGAGATGATGACGGTAGAGGCTATGCGTGTGTGGGGGCAAGAAGTATGCGGAAAATCTCTGTATCTTGTCCTCAGTTTTGAGTGAACTTAAAACTGATACAAAAAATAAAGTCTTAACAAAAAAAAATTAAGGGATAATAAAAGGTGACAAATAAAATATAAAGAAACATTAAAATCAGATGTAGTATGTGCAGATGTGATAAACTGTCTCTTTTGAAAAATTATCTGGCTGATTTAATAGATGTGAAACAGGTAATGGTATTTTTGAATTCATGTCTTAGAACCCTGTGCTACATGCTGCAAATGTTAGCCCAGTGTCTTGCATGAATAAGAAACTAAATAAACATTTCTTAAAGAAAAAGAGAGAAAGAAAGAGAGAGAGAGAGAGAGAGAGAGAGAGAGAGAGAGAGAAGGAGAGAGATGAAGGGGAGGGAAGCAGAGGAAAGAAGGAAACAGAAAAAAAATACAGTGGAACTTTGGTTCTCAGACTTAATTCATTCAGTAAGGCTGTTCAAAAAGTGATTTGTTCAAAAACCACATCATTTTTTCCCATTAGAAATAATGTAAATTGAATTAATCCTTTCCAGACCTCCAAATGATCACCTGTTTTAACCTTTCCTATATACAGTACATGTCTAATGTACTGTTTGATCTATAAATAAACACTTCTTTACTTAAAACCACCCCCTACTGACCTTAAAGGAATCACTATAAGCACTGGGTCCAAGGGTGTCTTTGAGGTTGGCATGTGGTATCTTTGCTTGTTCCTATATCATTGTCTCCTAAATCAGCGGTTCTCAACCTGTAGGTCGGGACCCCTTTGGGGGTCGAACAACCCTTTCACAGGGGTCGCCTAAGACCATCGGAAAACACATATTGAATATATAATTACATATTGTGTTTGTGATTAATCACTATGCTTTAATTATGTTCAATTTGTAACAATGAAAATATATCCTGTATATCAGATATTTACATTACGATTCATAACAGTAGCAAAATTACAGTTATGAAGTAGCAATGAAAATAATTTTATGGTTGGGGGTCACCACAACATGAGGAACTGTATTTAAGGGTCGCGGCATTAGGAAGGTGAGAACCACTGTTCTAAATGCTGTCATTGCTAACTGCTTTCTGTTATCAAATCAGCAACAGTTTTCTCCTTCTTCAATTGCCTGTGATCATTGTTTCTTTCACACCCTTAGCAACATTAGCACTCTTGATGACCTCTTTATGTTTTAAAATTGTGCTAATCGTTGATTTCACAGGCAACAGAAGCATTCTCTCCTTTGTTTGTTGCCTGAAAGATGCTTTTCGTCATGCGGAGATATCAGCGTGAAGGTGTTGTCAGATCAAAAACCAAAGCTTGGTTTGACAACGGAGACATTTTTCCTGTGAACAACTTGGCTGAAAACTAATTGCTCAAAATGGGAGATGTTTGAAAAATGAGATAGATGATAGATAGATAGATGATAGATAGATAGATAGATAGATAGATAGATAGATAGATAGATAGACAATAGAGATAGATAGATGGATAGAAAGATAGAACAGTTCTCAGGGAAGATGTTCCCTTTCTTTAAAAGTTTGATTGTAACTAAATTCCTTGAAATTCTTTGACTCAGAACTGACAAGGCATTTGGGCCCAAATATCTGACTGCTTTGGAGTACTCTCAAGTACAGTTTCATATTTATAACAAGTTAATTGCCCTATTTCCATATTCTTGCTCCTTATGGAATTTTCAGCTATTGCTTAACTATAGAAGGTGAGTGCTGGATACAGTATTCAGGTCATCTTTTATTAAACTGAAACTTAATATGGTTGCAACCTTTACAGTGACTCTAGAACTGTATTATCAGGCATATGGTCCAGAAATGCCTTTAATAAAAGTAAATCCCTAGACAGTATATATGCAGCAGAAAAGAACTAAAATTATTTTATAAACTAGGTAAGGTGTAGCTAATTAAGAAATAATACATCAGTAAAATTATAAATTCAAAGTTTGTATGTTTCATTTCAAATTTCTTCAATGAGGTTACCTATTACTCATGAAGGACACTTCTTTGAAATGATCAGTATTTGGAAAACACATTTTAAGTAGTAAGGTCGAGAAAAACAGTGATTTAAAAAACCAAATTAACCTCTAGGCCAAGGCAGCATGAGCCGCTGGGCCCCTAGCACATGAGCGGGAAGATCCAACTCGAACTGGGCAAACCCTTGGCAGCTTCTGACTGGCCTGGAGGAGGAAGACTGAGACTTTATGGGCCACACACTGTGAGTCTATCCTCGGGGAACTGTCTTCATGGACACTAAGTGCCACCTCTTCATCCAGAAACTGGAGGAGGGCAGGACTGGGGAGGAGGCCCAATGAGAAGTAGACATGCGTGGCTTCTTCCATCACCCCAACATTGTTTTCCTTGTGGGTTACTGTCTGAGGGAGCAGGGCATTACACAGGAGGCCTGGCTGCTAGTACCCCTCTTCTAGGGAGGTACCCTATGTAAGGAGATAGAAAGGCTGAAACACAAAAGCAACTTCTTGACTGAAGATCAAATCCTTCAGCTGCTGCTGGGTATCTGCAGAGGCCTTGAGGTCATTCATGCCCAGGGTCAAGCCCTCAGGGACATACAGCTCACCAGCATCTTGCTTGCAGATGAGGGGCCACCAGTTTTAATGCACTTGGGTTCCATGGATCAAGCATGCACCCATGCCATGTGGAGGGCTCCCTCCAGGCTCTGGCCCTACAGGACTAGGCAGCCCAGCGATGCACCATCTCCTCCCGGGCCAGAGCTCTTCTCCATGCAGAGCACTGTGTCATCGATGAGCAGACTGGTGTCTGGTCCCCTAGGCTGTGTGCTATATGCTGTGCTGTTTGGGGAAGGCCCTCATGACACAGTGTTCCAGAAGGGTGACAGTGTGGCCCTTGAGGTACAGAACCAACTCAGCATCCTGCAAAGCCCCAGGCATTCCTTATCAATGTGGCAGCCGCTGGCCTCCAAGCTGTCTGTGGACCCCCAGTAGCGCCCTCACATTCCTCTCCTCCTCAGTCAGTTGGAGGCACAGCAAACCCCAGATCCAGGGCAGCACATGACCCAAACGGAACCAACCAGTGGCCATATTGAGAAGATGGCCCCCGTGCCTTGGAAACAGGCCCCCATCTCTCACTGGAATCTGCATCTTTTCTATCTAGGCTTGCTCTCTTGCAGTTGGGGTGA
>NW_005877299.1:0-8809 GCF_000147115.1 Myotis lucifugus
AGCCTCCTGCTCACTCCAGCTCCGTGGCCTGCCGGCTGCCATCGTGTGTTGGCAGTTAATTTGTATATCTCACTGATTAGCCAATGGGAGGCATAGCAAAGGTATGGTCAGTTACCATGTCTGTCTATTATTAGGTAAGATAGTTAATTGCCAAAGTCGATACCACCCAGGGTATGGTAATTGTCATTATGGTATTACTAGAGGCCCAATGCACAAAATTCATGAAAGAATAGGCCTTCCTTCCAGCACCTGCTTCCCTCTGGCACCCAGGACCCAGGCTTCCCTCCAGCTTCAGGCAGGCATCTGGGACTCATGCTTCCCTTGCAGCCCGGGCTTCATCCGGAAGGTCGTCCAGAAGGACATCCGGTCTAATTAGCATATTACACTTTTATTATTACAGATGGTATTAGTGTGAGCTAACTAATACACTCCCTGAACCTCAGTTTCCACATATCTAAAATAAAAATTTTTAGTGAGGAATAGATAAAATAGTCCACACATACCACTTCGTACAAAGTAAAGAATTACCATGGAGTTTTTGTGTACAGTAATAAGAATTTAAAAGGAAAAACTTTAAAGAAAAATGATTTTCAATGCTCTATGAACTGCCCTATCCATTACCAAATGCACCTCATGGCCTCATCCACCATATAGTCTAGCAGTGGTTTTCAACCTTCCTAATGCCATGACACTTTAATACAGTTCCTCATGTTGTGGTGACCCCCAATTTCATTGTTACAAATTGAACATAATTAAAGCATAGTGATTAATCACAAAAACAATATGTAATTATATATGTGTTTTCTGATGGTCTTAGGCGACCCCTGTCAAAGGGTCACGACCTACAGGTTGAGAACCCCTGGCTAAAGCAAGCATGTCAAACTCGTGGCATGTGGGCCACATGCCTCCTTTATTTGGCCCGCATTAGCTTCGAGTTTGACACGCTTGGTCTAAAGGCTAAAATGCATGTGAAAATCTTAGCTGTCATTCACCAAGGTTTGCTTGCAAAGCAGTCAGAGCCAGTGTCTGAAGTTTCTGGATTACCATTAGCCCGACTCCTCTATTCATTAGGGTAGACGTGGGAATCAGTGGTTAACTCAAAAAATAAGGAAGCCTCTCTGTCCTTCTGATTTTATGATAGTTATTGAGTTTTTGTTCATTTTGGTTTGGCTATTTGCCTTTATTTGCATAAGAAGACTTTATTCGGTTTCCTGGAATATTACAAGGTTTTGTTTTGTGGTTTGCTTATTCTGTTTATTTTGGCTTTTTGCCTTTATTTCCACAGAAAAACCTTTATTTAGCTACCTGGACTGATGTAGGAAATGGGGTAAAGTCATGGAGATAATGTTTGAATATTTTATGTTTGAATTTGTATAAGGAAGACTTAATTTATCCCAGAGAGCCCACTGACTGGGATGACTGCTTGTCCTATTTTCACTTTATTTGAGTGATTGGCTGGTGGATGGGTGTCTCCATCTTCCCCAGTCAGTATGGATTATTGGGACTCTCAGAGCAATTCCCAGAGAGGAGTAGTCTTTCAGAAAAAGGCAAACTAAACTCTATAATCAGGATTGGCTCTGAAAAGTAGCCAGCACAGGAAAGGGCAATAAGAAAACAGAGGTTGTGAAGTCCCTGTATTAGAAATCCCAACGTAGATGCAAACCAAGTGTTAGTTTAGAATTGTGACATACATATTTATTTATTTTTTATTTTTTCCATTTGACCTTCCCCCCAGCCTCCTCTACCCCTCAGCACATGCCCTCGCCCCACTCCCAGTGTCTTGCGTCCATTGGTTATGCTTATATGCATGCATACAAGTCCTTCGGTTGGGGAGGTGACATACATATTTAAAACAGCATACACACACAGATTTAAACCTAATATAAATAATAGCTAACAATAAATCATATCCATATATTGTTAACACATATACAAGGAAACAATTTTCTGAACTATTAAAGTTTAATGCAGTCAAATCATGACCTATGAGTAGATTACAATATCATCCAAGATCTTAAGAACTGACTTCATCTGGGGCCTTAAATAGATTATCTAGATTGGCTTTTCAGGAATCCACTTAGGTAATTTCAAGCCTTCTTTTATTTATTTTTTATTTTTTTAAAATATATTTTATTGATTTTTTACAGAGAGGAAGGGAGAGAGATAGTTAGAAACATCGATGAGAGAGAAACATTGATCAGCTGCCTCCTGCACATCTCCTACTGGGGATGTGCCCGCAACCCAGGTACATGCCCTCGACCGGAATCGAACCTGGGACCCCTCAGTCCGCAGGCCGACGCTCTATCCACTGAGCCAAACCGGTCTCGGCTCAAGCCTTCTTTTAGATGTAAAACTAAATGTCTTGATACTTTCATATTATGCACTTATCACATAGAATCATCATTAACTGTATTTTTAAAAATTTTACTTTTTAAAAATGTTTTTCTTTGCTTTGAACAATCCCAAGTAAGCTAGGAATTGAAGGAAATATTTTTAACATAATAAAAGGTATCTGTCAGAAACACCCACCAAATATTGTCCTGAATTTTGAAATGTGTCTCCATTATAGTAGTGAGAAGGCAGTGATGACAATAACCCTCACCACCTGTCACTGTTTTGTTCTATATCATAGATAAGAGGTATAGAATTTGGGAAACAAAAAAAGGGAAAGAAAAGGGAGAGAGAAAGAACTGTAAGGCTTGTTGGTAATATGGTTGCATGACTAGAATATCCAAGACACTCCCCTGAAGAACAGACTTAGCAAGACAGTTTTTCTAAGTGTAGAATTCAAAGAACGCATACAAAAATAAATAAATTTCTCAAACACCAACAATGATGATAAGGAAGGAGTTATAATAATAGAGGAAAGGAATACTGTCAAAATAACCAAAAAGTCATAAAACAGGAATAAACCTAGCAAGCATTTTTAAACCCTTTTTTTTTATATTGATTTGAGAGAGAGAGAGAGAAAGAGAGGAAGGGAGAGAGAGGGGGAGAGCAAAACACTGATTGTTCCACTTATCTATGTATTCATTAGTTGATTTTTGTATGTGCCCTGATCAGGGATCGAAACTGTAACTTGGGCTTATTGGGATGACACTCTGACCAACTTGAGCTACCCGGACAGGGCCCCTAACTACCGTTTTTAAGATTTTTATGAAGAACATTCTATGGGATGTACAGACTATGGGAAAGAAACATCCTTTCCTGTATGAGAAGAGTCTTTCTTGTAAAAGATGTCTATTATCCCCAATTTTCTAAAATATTCAATGTACTGTGAATCAAAATATCTGCCGGTTTTGTTTATTTGCTTGTTGGTTAATACAATTTGATATATATTCTTACACCTATATGAAAAAGAAAGTGCATAAGACTAGCCAAGAAGAATTTTTGAAAATAATAATGGTAGGGGATGGAGGTGAGGATGGACATTGAGAAAACTACCCTACTTGGGCATCAAAAGATATTACAAAAGTTAGACCTGTATTATCAAGTAGAATAAGTCAGTAAAAGGATATTGACAAATAGCCCCAGCTGGGTGACTTGGTTGGAGTGTTGTTCGATTCCCAGTCAAGGCACATTCCAAGGTTGAGGGTTCTATCCCTGGTTGGGGCGAATACAGGAAGCAACCAACTGATGTTTCTCTCTCACATGGATGTTTCTCTATCTCTCTTTCTCCCTTCCTCTCTCTCTAAAATAAATAAAGACATATCCTCAGATGAGGATTAAAGAAAAAGTTAGAAAAATAGTATTGATAAATAGAGATTTTCAAATGAATAAAGAATCACAAAACATATATATACTTATTCAGAAATTTACTATATCACCAAGTTATTTTAGCTCATTAGGAAGAGAATAGGCCTTTTGATAAATAGGGTTAGCACCCACTTGGAAAAAATTAAGTCATAGTCATTTATTTTAATAATCAAATCAATATGGCTTAAAGAGTTAAATGCCAACATATTTTTAAATACATAAAATAATAACAGAAACTATATAATATTTTAGTAATATTAAGTTGGAAATGGTCTTTCTAACAATACAAAAATATCCAGGAATGATTAGCAACATAAAGATTAAAAACTTCTGGTCAATAGAAGCTATATGTACATCATAGGTTAAAGCTTAAGTGACAGATAGCAAAAAATTATTTGTAATACACAATTGATTAAAGACCATAATATATAAATAGTTCTTACATATATTTTGTAGAAAAGTATTTTTAAATGAGCAACAGCTACGAAAATGTATTTTAAAGAAGAAATAGAAATCATTAATACATTTATTAAATAATGTTTGAAGTTATTAGTAATCAGGAAAGTGAAATTTGAACCAACAGTTAGACACTCATTTTTGTCCACCAAACAAACAAAAAATAAAAATTGGTGATTTCCAGTGTTGATAAAGTTACAAGTACATGGGATGTTAGCACTTTGTAGAAATATAAATCAATAAAACTTTATTAGTAGGGTAATTGGACAGTATTGAAATTTAAAACATGCATGTCAGGAATTTTAATTTTAAGAATTTACCCTACAGAAGTACTCTGACATGTGCAGACAACAGCACAGAATTCTTCTGTAGCGTTGTAATTGTGAAAAATTGGATTTTTAAATGTATATCAATTGAGAAGTGGCTAAAGCTTATAATAATGTAATTCAATGGAATACTCTGCATCCACTAGGAAATATAAATAAACAGTTATTTTCATAAAGATTTTTAAGACAAAGTAAAGGAAAAGAGAGAAGAACAATGTGCATAATATGATCTCATTTATGCCTTCTTCTTAAAGGAAGATCACATATGTATATGTACACTAACATGTATAGATAAAAAAGACTACACAGATCTACATCCACCTGTTAAAAGTGGCTGCTTCTGGAGGAGTTGTGGAAGGTAGGGGAGGAGTGTGAAGGAAGACTTTCAAAATTTATTTCACATATAGTTCAAACCTTTTATAATAAGTGTGCATTCATATATTATTTGGTCAACTTTAAAAGATCAATAAATCACAAAAACATTTTGAAAACCAATAACATTTTGTTAATAGCACTATCTTGCGCCTTTATAAGTACCGCACGCTAATCGATTGCGCCACTGGAGCTCCATATCTTGCGCCTTTATAATAGGTCCTCATGCTTCTTTCTATGATTACTAATGATAATTGTTTGTCTATCGACTGGATGTTTGGTGTTTGTTTATAGCCAAAGATCTTGCTTAATGGGATTTTTAAATCCTTTTAGGTAATTCTTTCAGATCTCCCTATCATTTTCTTCCAACCAAGTAAAATTCCTCCTCAAAAAGGATTGCTGACGTGTCCACAAAATAGTATAGCAAAGAAGAGTAACACAATTACGGGCCATTAATTTTATGGAGGTAAAAGACATTGGTTTGTCCTGTTGAAATCCACTGTTTCTAAAATAGCAGTTCTCAGCTGCTGAATTCTTTCTCATTAGCCATTTATTACCCCTGCCCTCCCCCACCACACACACACAGTCCCATTTCAAAATTCAAGTCTTTTATCAAAATTTAAGATAAACAAGTGACAGTGCTCCTTCCACTTCCCTTAGCTAACACCCTGCGTCACCCTCAGTGATCAGCTTTTACTCAACTTGCCCAGTGGGTCTGGGCAGTGCCACCGACAAAATTAGGAAGAGCTTCAGGACTTTGGAAAGAAACTTCTTAGAAAGCAAGAAACCTGTTTGAAACTGGAATTCTGTGTAATTACTTGGAACAACAAAACACCCACATGCTATCTAGGTGATTTCCCCCTGGCCTTTGAATAAAATCCAAACTCTTTACTTAGCCTATTGTTTGAGGTCCTGAATGTTCTAGTAGATCCTATGATATATCATACCACATCCTGGTCACACTGTCTTTCTTCATACCCCTAAGAAGTTTACAATCTAGATAAAGTGATATGATATGTATACATTTAACCTTAAGAAAAGGAATAGTGCTAATTATTTGGTTTCTATCTGTTAAGGCCTGAATTATGCCTCCCCCAAAATATGTTGCAGTCCTAATTCTTGACACCCATGATCTTGACCTTCCTTTGCAGGTGTAATCAAGTTGAGGTCTTAGGGGGAGTCCTAATCCAATATAATATATAACTGGTGTCCTTATAAGAAGAGGAAAACACCATATTGACAGGCACACAAGAATAGCACAAGGGCCAAAACCCGTTTGGCTCCGTGGATAGAGCGTCGGCCTGCGGACTGAAAGGTCCCAGGTTCGATTCCGGTCAAGGGCATGTACCTGGGTTGCGGGCACATCCCCAGTAGGAGATGTGCAGGAGGCAGCTGATTGATGTTTCTCTCTCATCGATGTTTCTGACTCTCTATCTCTCTCCCTTCCTCTCTGTAAAAAATCAATAAAATATATTTTTAAAAAAAAAGAATAGCACAAGGTAATGACAGGCAGATTTTGACTGTAAGCTTTGCAGAGGCACACCAAGGGACATCAAGGGTCGGTGGTCACCACTAGAAGCTGGGGAGAAACGAGGAAGGAGTCTACCTGAAACTCAGAGGGAGCATGGCCCTGCTGGCACCTTGATTTCAGACTTCTGGCCTCTAGAACGATGCGGGGGCGGGGGGGGGTGTTGTTGTTTTAAGATACTAAATTTGTAGTAATTTGTCATCGCAGCCCTATATCCATTCTTCCTTTCATTTAGAGGTCTTATGACAAAAATAAAGGTGGGAAGTGTTGTCAATCTCAAGAATAGATGATTATTCAGCACCTCTTTGGTCTGGTTATTGATTCAAAACACAGTGGAAGATCTGAAATAAGTATTGAAATTTTATGTACAAATACAGGATGTCCCAAAACACACTTTGACTAATTACTAATTCCAATGGGTTAAATATGGAAAGAAGGAAATATCAACTGAGCTATCAGCTGTTAAAGAGTGTATGCATGTTTGGGGACACCCTGTATATGACAAAGAATTGTGCTGAATTCAGAATCAGTGATACTTTCTCTTTAGCCCAGTGAACAGTCTATTTTACTAACAAACTGGGGAGGGCTGGGGAGGTGGTGGAGCAAAAAGGTTGTCAAATGAAGGGTTTAACCTGAGGTAGTTTGACAGTCGGCCTAGTTCCCAAAACAGAGGCCTGGGGAAATTGCCATGTGAGCTTCCAGAGGCAGCCAGCTAGGACTGCTCCCTCCTCACCAATGGAAAAGTACCGGGAGCTACTCCCTCCCTGGGCAAGTACTTGACCCGTGTGGTCCTGCCTATGCCAACCAGAGAAAGGTCCATTGCTTTTGTCAAGCAAAAATTCTACCTAGAAGCATTGCTCTCCAGTGTTGAGCAAACCTAGCAATTACCATTTGTGTGGCCATTCACACGTCTGACTGCAAAGAGGAGTTAAGACAAAACCAGTAAAAGGAACAGAGGATTGAATAAAAGACAGGAGCAATGATCTAGACCCCAGGTCTTGTTTCCTTCCCCAGCTCTACACCTACCAGCCCTAGGGGTTTGTCAAAGTCAGTGCCCATTTAGGGTACATTTCTCCATATACAGGGAGAAATGCCACACCATTGTAAGGATCAAAATAGATAACATATAAAACAAAATAAAAATTAAGAATGTAAAGTCTTATAAAAATTTAAGGGTTTTAAAAGATACCTGTAAGATGCTATAATTGGACACACTACCTACACTCCTCAGGTACTATATTTCTAAAGACCATTATTATCTGATTCCATTATACACACCAAAAGGGTTGTGACATCGTCTTCCAAATCCAGAGAATGCTGTCATTTCAGCTACAGAATAAATTTCAGACTCCTTCACGGGGCGTGCAGCACCTCCCCTGACCTCTGTCCAGCCTCCTTTCACAGCTGCATATCCCTGTGTGTGCGCCTTTCCCTGGATACTGCTTGTGAAAGGAGTAAGGCAAACTGGTTCAGCTGAGCTTTTGGGCCCTTGATCAAGGAAATTAACTAATTCTGTGCTTAGTTATAAAACAGGACCAATTATACTACATCTCACCAAGTAAAACATAACACTACTCAGCACCTAGTAAATGCTCAATAAATGCTTTCTGTAATCATTATTATTGGTCATACTTTGCCCTCCAGCACCCCTGGACGGTTGTTTCCTGAATACACATGGTCTTTTCTGACCTCTTACCTTTGTCCACACACATTGTTCACCTGGATTTACCTGCTCCACTTCTATCTGTAGACATCGTACCCATTCTCCCAGGCCCAACTTAAATGCCACATCATTCATGAAGCCTCGCCTGGTACCTCCGAGCAGATATGAGCATCACCTCCTCAGATCCTCCAAAGCACATCTTGGGGCTCTCTCTTATGATGAATCATATTGTGCCTTGTTAAAATTATGTGTACCTGTCTTTTCCTCCTTAATAAATTGTGAGCTCACCTCCTCCACTCCCACCCCAAGACAGAATTCTTTGTCGTTCATCTTCGTATCCCTCTAGCACTTTGACGAGTGACTTTCTCATAAAAGCTGCTCCGTAAGCATTTGATGAATACATTCATAATCTGCCCAAAGCTCTGGAAGTTGATTTATTCTCCTAGTGATTCTGTACTTTGGGCAATGCAGGTGTTTGATGAATAATATTTATTGTGTTTTTAATATTTAAATGTAATTTATGTTTACTGGATTGTTTGGCTTAATTGTAAGTTGTACAAAATAATTTATAGTTTGAAAGGAAAACTTAATACAATAATAATATACATTTTATACTTTAGTTATTTGATGATAAGGTGCCATCACAACAACATGCACCATTAATTTACTAACTACTACTTTTTTAAGAAAAACTTCCACATTAAACGT
>NW_005877300.1:0-5924 GCF_000147115.1 Myotis lucifugus
ACTGTTTCCTGTTCCCAAGATTCAGGTGTGTTAGAGAAGAAGAACTTGGGGGAAGAGGTTGGCTTTTCTGATGGCAAAATAAAATCATTTCCCAAATGTAAAAAGTGCTTCCAGCATGTCAGAGCGGACGCAGAAGAACAGAGGATGCAGAGAGAGACACTGCAGTGTGCGGGAGAGAAAAGCAGAATGCAAAGTAAAAGCAGAGAGAAGAGAAATCACAAAGTGCAGGAAGGCAGCAGCCATGGGTGCGGTCAGCAGAGCGGTACTGGGAATGGCAGCAATGAGACACTAGGCCATATGTGGAGGGATTTTGTCAGCCTCTTGGACAACACGGGAACATAGGTAGTGACATTCACGCATCCTCACACTAGGAAAAAGACAACACTGTTGACAGATCATGACTGGGAAAAAGAGACACAGAAACACACTGCCCCTCCTCTCTGGATGGAAGGCCAAGAGGAACTCCCATTGGTGTAGTTTATTTTTAGAAGCATAAATTCTGTCATGGATCTGTCCAAGTTAAATCATCCTTTCTAAAGTGACCTGAAATGTGGACTCAGCTCTTTCCCAAAACTGCTTTTTGAAACAGAGCTTCCGTTTTGGGAATTTTGTAAGTGTGTGCAATAGTCAGATCCTATTAACCATCTCAGACTATATATATATATATATATGAGGGAAGTGAACTATTATTAGTTGGGGCACATTATATGCAGACTCTGTGCTTAGGCACTTTATACATGTTATCAAATTTGAACTCTCAAAGTTGCCATGAATTAAGTATTATCCCATTTTATAAATAAGAAAGCTGCATCTCAGAGAGGTTAAGCCAATTTTTTAATGTCACGGAGCTAATAAGTAACGAAGACACAATTAGAATCCAGTTCTGCATGATTCTGGTATCCGTGTTCATTCCATATATATTGTGCATCCTATACATTATGTTTAATATTTTAATTACAAATGTGGATATAATAGTTGATATTAGCTCGATGGTTTAAAAATTCCTTATGGGGATCTGTACCTGTGAATTCACCCTTAAAATTGTGTTTACTAGTATTGCATACTTGACATTATACTAGTAAAGCCATAAATATTCAGTAGATTCAAATCCCTTTTTAGAGTTGAATTTATTGGAGTGACATTGGTTAATAGAATTATATAGGCTTCAGGTGTACAATTCTATAATATGTCATCTGTATATTGTATTCTGTGTTCATTACTCAAAGTCAAGTCTCCTTCTATTCAAATCCCCTTTAAGAAGGAACCTGGACACTAAAAAGAGCTGCATCAAACGAGGCCTGCAGATGGCAGTGCTGCCCAGGAGTCACTGGAATCTAACTTCAGTTTTCTTACAAAATAAATATACAGGGTCACTTTAGGAATTATACAACACTGATTCCAAAAGTTAATTTTCAACCAACATTTGAGTGATTTTTGAATTGTGTAATAATTCCTTCCAATTTATGGTGTGATGTTAAAATTTAATTTTCAACTTAATGAACAGTGAGTTTGTAATGCTTAATAGCATTCCAGCCTAGCAACAGGTGGACCACAAATCTGGATGGAGAGGACACATGACTATCAAGCTGGGGAAGAGAAAGAGATGTGGACTCTTTCCTCGAGCGTAAGGTATTGCCTGACAAATCAGATCACTTAAGTCAGGAGATGGATTGGGGATGCTAAAATCCAAGTAGTCTTTAGAATTTCCAAGTTGTAAATCAGAAAGCTGATGAAAACCCACAAATACTGAAGTCTGACACATTGTACATAATGAACAAAAATGCAGGTCTTTTCACTGTATTTTAGCTTCATTATACATTTTTAAGAAAAACTGTTGCTAATCTCTAATCCTAGCTAATCACACACGCTTTGGAAGACAAAACAAGAGCTACTTTTTCTTGGGTCTTTAAGAGGCATACAGTTCTGGAGACAGAATATGCCAAGATTTTCATATGATTTGATTGTATGTGATTGATAAGATTATAGGTGATTTAAATGTTCACTTGCAAGTCATCTATAATAAACAGACTTCACTTTTAATAAAGGTAAGTCAATAAATGCTAAAGTAAAAAATAATACAAAACATTCATGCTCATAAGCCCTATCGCTCTCATATTAACACAAATCCCCTTTTTGTTTGTTCTTTTTAATACCAGGGATCTCTTCTGGTGGTGTTCTGCATAGATCCCGACTCAGTGCTGAGTAATACATTGTCCCGGCTATCACTAATAATGGCTGCATTCCTCTTTAGAAATGTGCTTGGCCGAAGGGAGTTGCCTCATCCAAGGTTACACCTCCTCCCTAGAATTAACCCATGATCAATGATGGTTTATGTGAAGTATTGAGACCCAGCCCTTCCCTCAATTTGAGACAATCCTGAGGGGCTATCTAGCTCTAGTCCCCTATGGGATCAGCTGTGGCCTTTGCTGCCATTGCATTGCTAGTCAACCTTTTGTTTTGCCCCATCCCAACTTCACCTCTTTCTTGTAAGTATTGTTCCCAAGTGTACTTCCCACTAACCTCAAACACACATATACAGTATTTGTCTCAATACTATCGGGAACATGACCTAAGACAGAACTAAGACTAGTCCAAAAATAATTCTTACTTTTGTTCCTCGGTATAAAATGTTTTTTCTCCGGATGCATTTAAGGTTTTTTTTTTTCTTTTTCACTTATTTTTAGCAACTTGATTATATTTGCCTTGGTGAGGTTTTATGGCTCTTTTGCTGGAAGGTTATTTGAGCTTCTATGGGGTTTATGGTCTTTATCACATTTAGAAAAAAATCAGCCATTATTTCTGGCCAATAATTTTTGTCTTCCCTTTTTCTTCTCTCACCTCTAGGCTCCTATTGAACACATTACTCAGTTTCATATTTTTACATAGTTAACTGAAGGTCTAGTTTGTGTGTGTGTGTGTTTTCTTCCCCCTTTTGTTTCCTTTATACTTTATTTTGGGTAGTTCTATTGCTGTTTTCAAGTTCACAGATATTTTCTTCTGCTGTTGGCTAATGTTCTCCAAATTTCATTTCACATATTTTTAATCTCTAGAATTTCTATTTACATCTTTTTTTATATCTTCCATTTCTATCACTATAGTCATGATTTTCTCTATATCCTGGAATATATTTATAATAAACTAGAGGCCCGATGCATGAAATTCATGCAAGAGTAGGCCTTCCTTCCCCTGGCTGCTGGCACTGGCTTCCCTCTGGTGCCCGGGACCTGGGCTTCCCTCGCAGCCCCGGCTTCGTCTGGAAGGTCGTCTGGTCTAATTAGCATATTACACTTTTATTATTATAGATATTAAAAATCCTGGTTATGGGTTATATATATTTTTTATTTCTTTGCATATCTGGTAATTTTTGGTTGGATATTGAACACTGTTTCTTACATTGTTGAATGCTGGCTCTTGTATTTCTTTCAAGTATTAGACTTTGTTCTGGCACACAGGAAGTTATAATATGAACATTTTGAGGCTTGTTTTTTAATATTTACTAGGCTGAATCCATAGCAGTTTGTACTCTTGTAGTGGGGCTAATTTGGCCCCACTACAAGAGTACAACTCAACTCTTCTGAAGATGCTACCCAATGCCTCAGCTATTAGCTCTCTCAGTTCTGGCTGGTGGAAACATGAGCTATTTCCAGCTCTGTGAGGTCCAGCAATTGTTTTGTTTTCTGCTTTCCAGTCATTCTTTCCTTGGCCTTGCTGATTAGTACTCAATGGACTTCCTTCACCCTGGCCTATCCCAATTAGTACTCAACAGAAATCTCTAGATTACCCTGCAGACCTCTGGGGCTTTTTTTGTTGTTGATTGGCAGTTCCCTCAGTGATTTGGAACTCTGATCTCTATCTAGCTCTTTAATGAAGTCAGACCCTGGCTTTATTTTTGTTTTTCTTCCTTGCACTGTGGCCTGGCAATTGCCTCCGGGCAGTAATCTCGGGGCAGTCACAAGGCTCACTACTTTGATTGTAGTCTAATGTCTAAAAACAGTTGTTTCATGTACACTGGTTTTCCAGTTGCTTATGGAAGAAAAGGAAATTCAGAAATCAGCTGATATATTTGAAGCTAGGTTTTGATACAAAAATTGTTTTTATAATGAGCAAGAGTCAACACTACTTAAACTTCTGTTATACATTCAGTGTTTCTTCAATACACATTGTGAGGTTTTCAGGGAAAGAAAAAAAACCCAGCTATTTTGTACATTTTTTTCAAGTCTTAGAAAATGAAAAAAAATTTAAAAATATGTATATACTAGAGACCCAGTGCACGAATTCATGTACAATGAAAGGAAATTAATTAGAAAAAATATTTTAATATCGCTATTCGCCCTTTCTCTATAATATAAATGTCAACCAAATTCACTATCAACAATGACAGATCGAAACACATGCGTGCGATTGGACCCAGCGAGAGCTTTATATGTATCGTGCATGCACAAGTCAACTAGCCTTTTATAGATATAGAACAAACTTTCTTAATTAGACCTGCTTTCTGATTTAGCTAAACTTTTTCCAGCCCAGTGAAGCACCCCAACTTCTCTTTCAGGTAATTGTCAGCAGCACTGCAGTAAATGTCAACACGAAGCACATTATGATTGTAGATCACACAGGGAGAACAAAGAGTAAAATATTTAACTGCAGCAGTGTTTAAATATATTCTGCGCAGTGAGAAAACCTGAAGTCATTTTCAAGGTCCACCATTTCTTACTTCTTTTCAGTCGGGTCAAGTTTCTAAACTTTCTAAATCTCCGTTTTCCAGCTAATGAAAAGAAAATAGGATTCCACTGAGTATCCTATCTACCTACTCTAGGACTTCGGTGAGGATCAAATGAGATGAGGCATGGGAAAATGCTTCACAGACATTTGGTTAAAGTGTAAAATGTTTTCACCTGGGTATAAAGCAAGCCGAGTTCCTGGGCTGAAGAAACTGCAAGGAGGCTAGTCGTTGCTAGGGAGAGCAAGCTGGGCATTGGTATGTGATGTCATTCCCGATGGACACTTAGCATATTAGCCTTTTATATATATATGTATTTTATTGATTTCAGAGAGGAAGGGAAAGGGAGAAATAGAAACATCAATGATGAGAGAATCATTGATTGGCTGCCACAATGGGGATTGAGCCCACAACCCTGGCATGTGCCCTGACTGGGAATCAAACCGTGACCTCTGGTTCATAGTCTACACTCAACCACTGAGACATGCCGATAGGGTAGAAAACAAAATTTTTAATTAATAGAAAAGATTCTTAGTTGGTGTGCCTTATCACATTTAGAACTGTTTATTCTAGAGAAATGACATTTTGTTTCATTCGATTTTAAGTTTAATATTAAACTAACAATCCTTCATTTCTCTCCTAGGAATGCTTCATTTCAACAATAAGACTACATACATACACAAGCACACACAAACACACACACACACACACACACACACACACACACTCTTTACCTTTGAAATCAAAGGTTGATATATTTGGTAGAAAGATACACAGATTACCAGGATATAATTCCACCAAACATGAGGTTAAAAAAAATTACTACTGATAGAACAGAAAATACATTGTGAGATATGAGGACAGAGATTTGGTAGGAAAAGGGTTTTTTTTAATCAGCAGAGATCTTGTTAAGTTCAATATAAGGAAAGAAAAATAGGACTTAGAAATTTAGCACAGGCTTTCTAAATTCAAGATTTAAATGCTTTGCCTTTAGATTATTATAACAACTTGGTTAATAGGTGTTATTACTCATATTTTATAGATGAGGAAACTCAGAGTTTAAGCTTTCCAAGGACAGATAGTCAGTAGGAAATGTCATTGTACTCTCTAGTACTGAATGCTACATAACTGCCTAGACAATATGTAGGGGGAATGGCTCATTATATGACAATTAGCAGAAGCTACTGAGGCCAGAAATACAATTGTT
>NW_005877300.1:7828-9893 GCF_000147115.1 Myotis lucifugus
CAATTGTTCACAATTATATTTGGTTCAATTCTGCCAAAGTGTGATGAATTGAATGTCAGTAGAAAATTTCCAAATCTGTTACCCAGCCGTGCCCCAGTTAGAGTTCTCTGTAAACTGACAAGAGATCAAGGATGGGGTCAAGGATGGGTAACCAGGCATAACACCAAGTTTCCTACTTCCTGACATCTGTGCGTCAAGGCCCTGATTAGACCCTTGTAACTGTAATCAAGGACGTTTGTGGTTTCTGTGAATAAAAGCTTGCCTAGCACCAAGGTCGGGGCTGCTGCAGGAGGAGAGCTCCTTGCGTGGAGACGCCTGTGGCAGTCGCTGGCCAGCTCAATAAATCCTCGCTTGCTGCTTAAGACCTAATTGGAGTCGGTGGTCTTACTCTCGTGAATGTTGGCCCATAACAAAAGCAATTGAGAGCATTATGTTTTTGCAAGACCTCATCTAGTGCTTTGATTCTAGGTGGATTTAATAATAACTGCTAACATTTATAGGGTGCTTATTCTACACTAGATACTCTGCTAAACGCTAAATACTTCACATGCATTATTCTATTTAATCCTCACAACAATCCCAAAAGGTACAATATCTTACAGATAAGAAAAAACTGAGACTTAGAAAGTAACTTGTCTGAGGTTACATAGTAATTGCACAATAGGATTCCAAACTGACTTCAGAGCTCACATTATTAAAGTGTTACACCATATTTATTTTGTAATCTCAACACTAATGCAGATGAAAGTTTACTGTGTCTTTAGAATATTTATTTAATATCAATCAATAAATACAAAGACAAAAATTGTTACAAAACCCATAATTTTTATCTCAATATGCAACATAATTCACATTATTACACACCTTTAAACAGAAAAACTTTTAGCACACAAACACCTTGGAAAGAATTATAATCTGATCCAATACTTTTCATAACTATTCTGGGCAAAATATATTTATTATTTTCTGTCCAAATTTTTAATAAAAAGACAGTAATTTCAAATAGAACAGTATCATTTTATAGTACATTACATTGAGAAATCAAAAACAGTCATTGAATAAGTGTTTACTACACCCCAGGCATTATGTATATCTTTACACTTAAGAAATGGATATTAAACAATCTTGCAATAAAATAGGGAAGGAAAACTGCTTCGAGTTTGTGCCAAATCAAACCTAAATTTGAGAATTTTGTATTAAGATGAGAGGCATTTATACTGGTACTAGAGGCCTAATGCACGAAATTCGTGCAAGGGCGACAAGGGCCTTGTCGCCCTCCCACCACCGCACTGTGGCTGGGGGTCTCTGCTGTGGCCCTGCCCACCACCACGGTGGCTTTGTCTGGAAGGAAGGACGTCCGGAAGGACATCTGGTCTAATTAGCATATTACCCTTTTCTTATAGATTTTCTTCTAATAAAAAGCCAGTGTGCCCCAGCCTGACATTTATTTTACAGAGTGTTTTGGGCACTGATTCTCAAAGTTGGCTGAATACTGGAATCACATAGAAAGCTTGAAAAATACTGATACCTATACTATATACCACCTATTTTCAACTGGTATGCCATAAGAACTTTTAAAACATGCAATATATGACTATTTAGTCAGGGGCACTGACCTCTCTTCCCTTAGGTTGTCAAATGAAAAAACAACAGCCCACACAGCAATAGCTGTCCAGTGTGACTGAATCAGAATTATACCCTTCTTTTTGTCAGATTGGCAAAAATATAATAAGATTTTTCAGTGTGCCACAGAATATTATAATTAGTTTATGTGTGCCATGAGATGAAAAAGGTTGAAAATTGCTGCTACATACCATCCCTCAAAATTTGGATTTGTTATAAGGTAGGGCCTAAGAATATATTATTAAAAACTCTCCAGGTGACTCTAATATGTAACAGGTTGAAAAATACAAAATACTAGCTTAGAGAACTGTCTCATAATCAAAGAGGTCAGTCTTCAGCTGAAGGACTCCCCATGACTTGATTTTTTGGGGGTGGGTGTATTGTTATTTTTAAGTATCTGTTAGGTGTATCTCCCTTAATTAGAAAATAAATACTTTAAGGG
>NW_005877300.1:11377-12197 GCF_000147115.1 Myotis lucifugus
GTTTGACTGTATTACAGAGATGAATACCTTTCAACTTATCCTTGTTCTCCCTCTGCTTTCTCATATATAAAAGGTACACTGTAAGATTTCTTAAATTTCAGTATTAACTTTCTAGGATTCTCTTCTGCTAAATCTCCCTCTAATCTCCAGATCTTCTTCCTTCCCACTGATAAAGCCTATGAAGGTCACAGGTGTCTATTATATTTCAGAGACTTGAAATTGAACTTATCAGAATCTTGTGGCTACTGGTTCTTGATGTTGAGCTAAAAATTCTAAATGGTAATGATGAGTCACTAAAAGTTATGTAATATAATCCAAATTTTGTAATTGTTTTACCATTCTAATCCAAACTATAATCATACAGAACACTAGAAGTAAAGGAGTGTAACTGTTATTATTATTATTAAAATTTAAGAGCAAAGAGTAAAACCAGGCAGGTAGTCACATGCAGCTTATATATCCAATATTAAAAAAAATATTAAAATGAGAAATTAAATGCTAAGTGTTATTAAGTAATAATCAGCAACAGCATTTTAAAAATTATTTACATGATTGAGAACTTGCTCATCCTCTTACCTGTTTTAGTTTTTTCCTTTTCTCCTTTAAAGGCAAACTCTTGCTTTTAATAATATTCTCCAAAAGTTCTGCAATTGCATCTTGAGAGGTAGAAACTTTTTGTTCATCAAACTCCTGAGCACTAATCTGCATACAGTATGAATATGTTGGCAAAGGCGCAATCAGTCCATCTCCAGGATTTTTAATCTGTAGTGAACAAAATGATACAGTCTATTAATTCTGGTCATGTTCCTATTTGATGAAG
>NW_005877301.1:0-8806 GCF_000147115.1 Myotis lucifugus
CAACCCCATGCCCTTACCCCCGCCACTGTCCTCATCTATAGGTGTAAGATTTTTGTCCAATCTCTTCCCGCACCCCTCACACCCCTTCCCCCCAAGAATTGTCAGTCCACTCCATTTCTATTCCCCTGCTTCTATTATATTCACCAGTTTATTCTGTTCATCAGATTTTTTTTTATTGACTTATTTTTTAGATTCACTTGTTGATAGATATGTATTTGTTGTCACTTTGTTGTTCATAATTTTCATCTTTACCTTTTTCTTCTTCTTCCTCTTCTTAAAGAATATCTTTCAGCATTTCATATAATACTGGTTTGGTGGTGATGAACTCCTTTAGTTTTTTCTTGTCTGTGAAGCTCTTTATCTGACCTTCAATTCTGAATGATAGCTTTGCTGGGTAGAGTAATCTTGGTTGTAGGTTCTTGGCATTCATCACTTTGAATATTTCTTGCCACTCCCTTCTGGCCTGCTTGGTTTCTGTTGAGAAATCAGCTGACAGTTGTATGGGTATTCCCTTGTAGGTACTGTTTTTCTCTTGCTGTTTTTAAGATTCTCTCTTTGTCTTTTGCCCTTGGCATTTTAATTATGATACTAGAGGCCCAGTGCACAAAAATTTGTGCACTCGCGTGCGTTCCTCAGCCTGGCCTGTGCCCTCTCGCAGTCTGGGGCCCCTCAGGGGCCCCTTCCCCTGGCTGCTGGCACCAGTTTTCCTCTGGCACCCAGAACCCAGGCCTTCACTCTTCGCCGGGAGGGGCCGGCGTGGCGGGCGAGGGGCTTAGCTCCTCGCTGCTCACCTCGAGAGGGCCCCGGGGGCGTGGCGGAGGCCGGTGCAGTGGGCTTCCCTCTTTGCTCTTCGCTCGCCACGCCGGCCTTCTCTCGCTGCTCCTGCCCGGGGCCAGCCAGCTTTGCTCCGTTGCTTGGCGCCTATGTATGCAAATTAACCGCCATATTTCTTGGCAGTTAATTTGCATATCGCCCTGGTTAGCCAGTGGGAAGCATAGTGAAGGTACAGTCAATTACCCTTTTGTCTTTTATTAGATTAGATGTTTTGGTGTGGTCCTCTTTGGATTCCTCTTATTTGGGGTTTTCTTCACTTCCTGGACTTGTAAGTCTATTTCTTTCACCAAGTAGGGGAAGTTTTCTGTCATTATTTCTTCTAATAGGCTTTCAATATCTTGCTCTCTCTCTTCTTCTGGCACCCCCATAATTTGGATGTTGGTACGTTTGAAGTTGTCCCAGAGGCTCCTTACACTATCTTCATATTTTTGGATTCTTTTTTCCTTTTGCTTTTCAGGATAGGTGTTTTTTGCTTCCTTGTATTTCAAATCTTTGACTTGATTCTTGGGATGCTCTAGTCTGATGTTATTCTTTATTTCAGTCAGTGTATGCTTAATTTCTGACTAGTTCTTTTCCATTTTTTTGGCATTCTCATTAAGATCCTTGAAGGTCTCACTAAGTTCCTCAGAGGTCTCACTAAGTTTCTCGGATGTTTGTAGAAGATTCTTAAGTAATCTTATAACTGTGGTTTTGAACTCTATATCCAGTAGTTTGCTTTCCTCCATTTCTTTCATTCGTGACATGTTTCTTTGTCTCCGCATTTTGGCTCCTTTCCTGTGTTGATAGAGTGGCTTTGTGTGGTAGGTGTCCTATAGGGCCCAGTCGCTCAGCCTCCCCAATTACCTGAGGTGGACACTCTTGGTGCACCCCTTTATGGGCTGTGTGCACAGTCTTGTTGTAGTTAAGTCTTGATTGCTGTTGGTATTCATGGGAGGAAATGACCTACAGGCCAATTGACTGCGAGGACCCGCTGTGTCTATAGTGAAAGAACTGCTGTGCTGGAGACACCCTTATGGGGCAGGACTTGCTTCAGTGGGGCTTTGGTGCTCACTGAGTCTGCTTCTTGAGTGTGTCACTTATGGATGTGAGGAGTTGAAATCTGGTATCTGACCACTGGGTACACTGGCTCCTGGATCTCCAAGGAGGTGCAAAGTCAGCCACTGTGTGAGTCCACCCAGCAGGAGCTACAGCAAGATCTGCAGATTCCTGCTCTTTGTTTGGGGTTTGGAAGTTTTGGAGCTCTCTGACCCAATTGCAGTTTGTTAGGTTAGGCTCTGCTCTTGGCACCTCTGCACCTCCTACCCAGTCTCAATGCGCTTTTTTTCTTTCCTTCTAGTTGTAGAACTTCCACTCAGCCAGCTTTCCCGTGGATCTGGATGATAAGCCGTTTTGTCTTTTAGTTGTAGTTTTAATGTGGTTGTGGGGGGCAGCACGTACAGGTATATACCTTATGCCGCCATCTTGGTTCTCTTAATGTGTTTCTTATTTGTGTGTTCAAATCCTGGCTCTGCCACTTATTAGCTCTGCGAGCTCAGGTAAGTATCTTAAACTCTCTGTACATCAGTTTTCTTAAGTGCAGATAATAAGAGTCCCTGGTTGAGTTGTAAAAATAATTAAATTATTATGTGTGTGAAGAACTGAGAACAGTTCCTGGAAAATAGTAAACATCATATACATGCTTAGCTGCTACTATTGTTATTATTATTCTCTCTGCAAGTAAATTGTAGCTCAGGGAGATTAGAGACAGATAGCGAGTGATTGGCAGCCTGGGATTCCAACCATCTGGAGGTGCTTATTAACATAGATCCTCAGCTTTAGTGGAAGTAAAATTATAAACTATTTGAGGGGAAAGTTGTTAATGGGTACTACTGAAAGTGTCTGACACATTATAACCTTTTTAACAATCGATTGCTTCTAAATGCTTTTGAAAGCATAACCAGATGGCACTTTTTTCAAGGATGTTCCTGTAAAAGTGGGAACAAAAATGGCTTACTATAATTACACTTTAAAAAAAATTATATGCTGCATGATTGGGAAATTTGTATGGAAAAAACAAAGCAAGGAAAACTTGGTGAAATGTTTTGAAGGCATCTACAGATGCAGAACAACCCCACTTCCTCAGTTCCCATTCACCTTTTAACACTCTCCAGTCTGGCTTCTCCACCTTCCATTCAAACTAATCCCATACACGTCACCAATGCTGACTGACATCAGTCGTATTTCCAACTGACCGATCCAATGGGAGTTTTCTGGACCCAGTTTACCAGATAACCTGAGGCACCTGATGTTATTGACATCACTTACTGACAGCACTCCTTAAAAAAAATGTTTTTATTGATTTCAGAGAGGAAGGGAGAGGGAGAGAGAGAGAGAAACATCAATAATGACTGAGAATCATTGATCAGCTGTCTCCTGCATGTCCCTTACTGGGGATCGAACCTGAAACTCAGGCATGTGCCATGACCGAAATCATACAGTGACCTCTTGGTTCATGGATTGAAGCTCAACCACTGAGTCACACTAGCTGGGCAATGACGCTCCTTTTTGCAACTCTCTGCTCTCAGCGTCACCAGCATGACTTTCCTGCTGCTCCTTCTCTGATTCTTCTTTGCCATCTAGCTGACAAGTCACTCTCTGCCTCTGCCCCAGGGTCCAGCTCCTGGTCCACTTCCCTTCTCATACTTCCCATTTTCTCCCAGGAAAATAGGGCCCAAGATCATCCCATCAGCTCTCACCACAACCTGAATCTCTAACCAGAAACTCTTGACATTCTAGTCCAGACTCAATTGCTGGTCATTTCCCCAAACAGTTGGAATTTTAGAGTCTAGAACTCTCAAATATGAACTTTCCTTTCCATCAAATTGCAGCCACTATGAACCCTCGCCCCCCTTATCCGTGGACATCCTACCATAACATCCTGCTGGCTCTCTCTATCCTGTGTCACCCCCAACCCGTTCTCAGCACTCCTGGATATGACCTTCTGGATATCAGATATCCACTTCTGAAAAATGCCCTTGGGGTTATATTGTTTTGGTTTTCTTTCTTTACTCTGTCTAGAAAAAAAACATAGGTAGTGGCATTACCTATTTACCTCTCTCCTCAGCTATTTGCACCTGGTGGTAGTTTAATAGCTGGGCCTCTGACATCATGATTGCCATCTGGTGGCAGCTAACTGACTTAGCCAATTTCTAGGGGATTCACACTTTATAATCTCAGGGAGGTCTTGGGCTGAGGGAAGGCAGGTGGACCTGGAGTGGCAGATGCTTTGAATACAGACTCTTATCCAAGTCAACAAAGATGGAATGACATAGTCTGAGTTTTAGCTTTTAGGAAGCAGAAAATTGAGTACAAATGCCTTGTCCAAAGGGAGGGAAGACTCCAGCTGGAAGACATTGTCAAAGGTCAGGAGACAGGCTGAGTCTAAATAGAGCAGAAGTTGGGAGTAAAGAGAGTGGGGCTGTCCTAGCCGGTTTTGCTCAGTGGATAGAGCATCAGCCTGCGGACCAAAGAGTCTCAAGTTTTATTCCGGTCAAGGGCACGTACCTCAGTTGCAGGCTCCTCCCTGGCCCAGGCCCTGGTCAGGGCTCATGCAGGAGGCAACCGATCAATGCGCTTCTTTCACATCAATATTTCTCTCCCTTTCCACTCTCTCTAAAAATCAATGGAAAAATATCCTCAGGTGAGGATTAAAAAGAAAAAAAGAGACAGAGAGAGCCGGGCTCTGGTGATTGTAAGGAATGTCCCCATAGGTTCTGAGCACAGGTGTGTCTTGTTAAAAGCACAGCATCTTCTTCAATGAATGCCTGGAGGGACAACTTCATTTTAGTGAAAAGAAAACTCTACGAATCACTTGGCAAAAGGAAACCGAGGCTTGGCGAGGTTACACACTCTCCTCCACCCATTACTCATGTGTACATTCAATACCTTGATTGCTCATCAGCTCTGTGCTCAGCACTGCTCTGGGCTCCAGGGAAACAGGACACGCAGCATCCAGTTTCTGCCTTGAAGACGCTGCCAGTGCTGGTTCAGCGGAGGGAGACAGACGTGAGTCATGGGTTTCTCTGTCTACTCTTCCCTGGAAGTGTCCTGGCTTTCGTAAATGGCCATGGCTTGACATGCAATGCCTTTATGAGAATATCTGATAATCAGTAGAAAACCAAAGGAATGACTGGAAGATGCCTTGAGTTATGGGAACAGCTGCGCTTCTCGGGATAACACTGGAAAACACTACACCATGTGAGCAAGGGGCTGCAGGGTCCAGCTGCTTCCCTTTCAAGTGTCCACTTTAAATTCTGCGTTTCCACAAGTGACTGTATGACTAGGTATCTGAGTGGCCAGCTTCCCCAGGAGACTTCTGATTGGAGGCTCCCTTGTTTTGAAAAGTTAACCTTATTTTTCTCACAGTTCTTCCTCGCTTTTCAAGCCAGTGGCCCTTTAACTCAGTTCCTTGGCCAGGAGAAGATACTCTGCTAACCTTCCATTTGCCTCTAATTCAATTGGTCTTAGGTACCTTTAATAATTTGCTATCTCATTGTGAGGTGATTTTGATCAGAAGTTACCTTTACTCTTTCAGCTCCCGCTGTTTGCAGTAAATAATCTGGTAGCTCTCTTCAGGCCAGCCATTCATTGATTCTCCAAACACTTGTCACTCACTGTGCTGAGCCAGGAAGCGATGCTACATTCTTGGTATACAATGCACATAAAATAGATGTGGTCAATGCCCCCATCTAACAGACATTAACTCCACACATTTTTAAAAAATATGTATTTTTATTAATTTCAGAGAGGAAGGGAGAGGGAGAGAGGGATAGGAACATCAATGATGAGAGAGAATCACTGATTGGCTGCGTCCTGCACAACCCACACTGGGGATTGAGCATGTGCCCTGACTGGGAATTGAGCTGTGACCTCCTGGTTCACAGGTCGACCCTCAATCACTGAGCCACGTTGGCTGGGCACTCCATACATTTTAATGTGTCAATAGGAGAAGACTGAACTATTGTGTGCGTATAGTAGGGGTGGACCTAATTTGGATCGGGACGTAGGGAAGGACTCTTTAAAAAGAGACAGTAAGGCTGAGATTTGGCCTGTGCACCACTAGGCAGAGTCAAGGGAAGAGATCCCAGGCAGAGGGAGTAACCTCTGCATAGACAGTGAGCTGGTGCCACAGAAGAGAATGTCACTTACAGACTGTCAGAAAGCAAATACGGCGGCGGCATAGTCACAGTGAAGAGTGACACAACATGAGTGAGGTGAGGTGGCTCGGAGACAGACCGGGCAGGGCCTCGTAGCACCTGGTAGAGTGTGGGTTTCCTCCTGGGTGGCCTGGGAAGTCACGGAAGCAGGGCCGTAGTGTGATCGCCTTCATGAACAAATACCTGTGAATGCTGTGTGTAGGATGGATCAGACATACATGGAAGAAAAACACAGTTCAGAGCCTGAGTCGTTGTGTATCTGGCTTACCTGCACTGTATCTTGGGCAACTTGCTTTTTCAAACTCTATGTTGAGGTGGGCACAGAAGCAGGGCACCACTTGGGCCCATGCATTTCACCTCCTCTTCCTGGGAGGCAGAATGCGGCCAATAGACCCGGGAACCAGGCACGAAGTGTCTGCCAGGGAGTTTTTGCAGAGGAAACAATAAGTCAGGTTTTAAGGTTCCAGTCGTAAGTTGATTCTCAGTGAAAGGAGTATGTTTGGCTACAAGTATCTCAGGAAACACGTCCTTAGGGCCCATTGATTTAGAAGCATCTCTATTTTCAAAGTGGTGTTTGGTCAGCCCCTTCCCTTTTCTAACTCAATTTCCTACTTTTCTCCCTCACAGACCATGCATTCTTTGGTTATCTGATTTGCCTTTGTAATTTATTTTTTAAGACAAGTAAAAACATCTTTAAAAAACCATTTTTTTTAGTGTCACTTGTCATTAGTTTCCCCTCCCAATTTATTTCATGGCTGAGGCCTCCTTGGGGCAATCTTTTTCCCTGGACTTGCCAGTTGGGCTGATTCCCCTCTCTGCTCCTGTAGGCGGAGTGTGGGGGTTGGGTAGGGAATCCCTTCTGGCTGGGCCAGAGTTTGTTGAAGTAGGTGGCTGTTGAAGGGTGAGGGACATATACCTCCCAACTTCACATTGTAAACATGGTGGCAGCTCAGCTGGGCTTAGGAGGTGTCCTTTGTCTGCTGGGTGTGCCTGGCAGTCGAGTGACACCCCTGAACATGTGTGAGCTAATGGGCAGGACACCTGGGTTTGATTTCTTACCACTTCCTAGTCCTCAACCCAGGCCACAGAGAAATGACCATGGAAGAGTTCCTGCTACCACCAGACAATGTACACAGATGCTCTTGGGCACTCGAAGAGGTGAGCGTTGTTTCCTCCATTCAGAGGTGAGGAGATGAAGGTTCAGAGAAGTCAAGCTTTAATTTTCCAATCCGTGAGAGGATAGTAGCATATCATTGGATGAGGAAGCATGAGGGAGCCATTTATACCCCGTGGGACTTCCATGAAGACAGGGCCAGGGCCAGGGCCAGGGCCAGGGTCAGGGCCAGGGCTAGGGCTAGGGCTATTTGGTCCAGGAAGATACCTTCTCAATCCCTGTGTAAGATTAGTCTGAGTAGGAATCACTTGGTAACAATTTGGGATGGAGTGTGTAAGAAAAACACAGCTTTGTCGAGGTTTAGCCTAGTAATGGGTGACAGATGTTAATGATGAGCGACGGTTTCTGGGAGAATTACAAAAAGGGTTTCTATCACACAGGGTCTAAACCTTAACCTTCCTAGCTGATGCTGAAAGGGCGCTTGTTTATGAAGCATGTTCTTGCAAAACTGTTCGGTGGACTCTGACAAAGATGAATGGCCGGATACTACAATTTAAATTTGAAAATAAGGTAAATGGGAGTCCTTGTTTATGTGCGTGTGTATGTGTGTTTTCTTGGACAAAGGTCAATGCCTTATTGAAAAATAGGAAGGCCGAGGAAGTCATTCCACTCTGCCTTTCCCATTTTTCTACTCCCAACTGGAAGGAATGGGCAGGATTAAATACCCTACCTAGGGGCTCAACAAAATTATTAAAAATACCATCACTATATACATTCTGAAATATCTGCCCTATAATTACAATGGGAAAAAAAAGGTTTTCTGTACAAACTTAATTGGTGATTTTAATTGGGGTCTGTGAGAATTACTTAAAGTTTTAAGGAGTCTGAAAAGATCCTTTGTCCAAAGTCAGGAAGAAATCAAGGTGGAGTTTAAAAGCTGCACAGCCACTACCATAAACCATCCCCCCATCGCTGCGGGATACAGATTATTGTGATATTTCCCAATAATTTGCCTGAAACAATTAAAGAACTGAGCAGAGTCATCTATGAATTCATCTTTGCATATAGCCCATAATTGACATAAATATGACATACCTTCTGCTAACTTTGGCTGTGTCTACATAATAATACCATGCACCTGGTATTATTAAAAGATTGAATACAGTAAAAAAAATCCAAATACCCTCACTTTAGAGGTAAATAAAATGAATGCCATTGAATTTATGACAAATACTGTATGTACAATCGACTTAGATAGCACCATAACCCAAGGTGGATTTATTATCCCCATTTAATGGATGAGAAAGTAGAGGCCCAGAGAGGTTAAGTGACTTGCCCAAGGTCACTTATGCTAATGAGTAGCAAAACCAGGATTTGTCTTTGATATTTAAAATTCCTCTTATCTTCTAATACCTGACTGTCCTGGGTAGGACAGACATTTAACTCTCTGATTAAATCTTATGTGCTAACTGCATATCAAAATGGGATCTGATTTAAAGTATGATTTTCAAACCCAGGATCTGAAGTCTCATCTTTTTTTTCAAGTCATAACCAATTTTATTGCAAAAGGACCCTGTACACATGTATCCGAGGACCTTAATAGCTACCCAACAAATCATTAACATACAGAAACATGCATCATGAAAAGCAAGAAATATCACCC
>NW_005877302.1:0-2732 GCF_000147115.1 Myotis lucifugus
AGGGGTGCGGGGCAGGGACTCAATCCCGGGTGTTAATAAATTAAAAGCCCCTTTAATCCAAACCTCAGTATTAGTTAATTTATAAATATACAAGTTACAAAGAGACATAATTAAATCCGGGTTTCCGGGTTCCTAGGGTCAAAAAAGAAAAAATACTAATATTTTGGTTTAATTGTAACACCATAAAATATTCTATTTTCCATACTCACAATAAGCTTAAAACTACGACATTATGAAACTGTTTCAGAAAAGTATCAGAGTATATTTTTTGTTGGGTCTAAGTATTTGGCACCATTCCCAGCATAGGCTTGAATTCTATTATAAGTCCTTGAAAGATTTTCAAAATATTTTTTTTCAGATGAGATAAGCAAACTTTCTAATTCCATGAAATTAATTGCTTAATCAATTTATTATGTCAAAGTAGGATTTTTTGTTAGCAGATCTGAAAAATACTGAAATGATTGTTTTACTTGTTCTCCTATGGTTTTCTCTGGTGTGAAATTTTTAATTATTTCAAGGATTTTCTGTCAACAAAATGTCCAGTAGTAGACCATATTTTATAATTGAAATTCTCCTCGTCCCAAGCTAAACACATTTGCCAAGTACCTAACAAGAGACATAAAGTCATCGTAAATTTGTAGATGTCCTTTGTACATTTATTTCCAAAAATAATGCCAAATATTCAAGGTAGCATTTTAGTCAATCTAGAAATAAAAGGCTATAGCTTTTATGTTTATAATCTGCTAGAGAAGTTAAGAAAGACCAATTCAGAAAAACAATATAAGAGAAAATGCAATTAATCCAGTAGTAAAACCAAGCAGACAAATGACACAGATCACTTCAGCAGAAGTCAGAGCATGTGGCCTAGAACTCTTCTGAATGGAAATGTAGGACTTGAACAGCTAGTGATAGGTGGGAAGGAAGAAGTATTTCATATACAGGAAATGGCATAAACAAAAGCTCTGCAGCAACTAAGTATAACTCTTTACATTCTTTTGAAATAAAATACAAAAAAATCATCTATTTATATATAAAAGGATAATATGCTAATTGTCCGGCCATCCGGGTAATAACATCACGTAGCAATGCCTGGCTTCCTCTCCTAGCAACAACTAGCTTCCTTGCAGTTTCTTCAGCCCAGGAACATGACTTGCTTTATAGCCAGGTGGAAACATTTCACACTTTAACCAAATGTCTATGAAGCATTTTCCTATGCCTCATCTCATTTGATCCTCACAGAAGTCCTGGAGTAGGTAGATAGGAGACTCAGTGGAATCCTATTTTCATTAGCCGGAAAACGGAAATTTAGAAAGCTTAGAAACTTGACCTGACTGAAAAGAAGTAAGAAATGGTGGACCTTGAAAATGACTTCAGGTTTTCTCACCGTGCAGAATATAGTCAAACACTGCTGCACTTAAATATTTTACCCTTTGTTCTCCCTGCATGATCTACAATTATAATCTGCTTTATGTTGATATTTACTGCTGTCTTGCTGACAATTACCTGAAAGAGAAGTTGGGGTGCTTCACTGGGCTGGAAAAAGTTTAGCTAAATCAGAAAGCAGGTCTAATTAAGCAAGTTTATTCTATATCTATAAAAGGCTAAATTGACTTGCGCATGCACGATATATATAAAGCTCTCGCTGGTGCCAATTGCACACCTGTGTTTCGATCTCTCATTGTCAATCGTGAATTTGGTTGACACTTCTATTATAGAGAAAGAGGGAGGAATGATATTAAAATATTTCTTCTAATTAATTTCCTTTCAATGTGCACAAATTCGTGCACCAGGCCACTAGTAGAATATGATATAGTATTTGTTAAAATCCTAGAGGTTGACAGCTGTATCAATAACTGTATTTTTTTCCTCTCTGAAGTTTGTAGCTCAGAACCAGAAAATGTTCAAGCCGACCCAAAGAATTACACCAGCCTTCTTGTTACATGGGAGAGACCTCGAGTCGTGTATGATAACATGATAGAGAAGTTTGCAGTTCTTTACCAGCAGTTAGAGGGAGAAGACCAAACCAAACATGAATTTTTGACAGATGGCTATCAAGATCTGGTAACTATAAGATCAATTGTTTCTTATGTTGATAATATCATAGTTTAATTTTCAAGGAAAGATCTTACAAGTGATTGTATATTGTTGCCCTCGGTTGTTTAGAGTTGGTATGAAGGTCACCAGTGGGGAGGAGGAGGAGCAGAAGCTAGCCTAAATGATGTCAAATCTTACAGTGAATCACACTAGGTTATTGTTTATGGTTTTAATTATGGGAGACCACCACTTTGCCAACAACAACATTACAGAGTGTTGGGGTCCAGCCCCGGCAGGTCCAGGGGTTCCCAAAGGTGTGGACGGAGTCTGCGAAGAAGGAAGGCAGCGTTCAGTTGATCAGCATAGCCAGGTTCTCTCTTTATTGTCCTGTTACATCTGTATTTATACCATTTGATCCTATAAGCATGCCTCTATAATCACATCATAGTATGTTTTGGGTAACCTTCTACAGTTCCTTGTTTCATTTCCATAGTTTCTTATCTGACCTTTGCCAAAAATCCTGTCTCTATCTAGTTCTGTTGATTTTAATCTTGTCTAGGTTAATCTCTGTGTTCCATTATAAGGGCTATTCCAAGGTCACTATTCTACTGCTCTACTGATAAGCTACAAGGAAGTGACAGAAGTGAAGGAGATTATCCTACCCAGTAAAGGTTATGTCCTCCCAGCCCCGCTGCTTG
>NW_005877302.1:2832-8905 GCF_000147115.1 Myotis lucifugus
TCCCTGGGACTGCCCTGTGTTGGTGGGTCTCCAGGGGTATTAGGCTTTGGTGCCTTCCCTGGTGGGCAGACCCCTGGGGATGTGAGCCCAACAAGTCCCAAATTTATTGCCAACAGTCTTAGTCCAAGTTCTTCATAAGTAGTACATGGTATTTCTGTAACACTAGGGGGTTTTACTGATTTATTCTCTTTCTTAGTCCTGTTAACCCCTAACTCCAGGGAAAAATCCCCACCTGGGAAAAAACCTTTCTCAGGGAGGTGGTTCTGGTTATAACACATAGGGCTAAAAAAGGGGAGCAAACATATTAAGAACAGTATGCCATATACACCAGGTTCCTTGAAACATATGCTGTGCAGATGTTTCTTCCCTGCAGCAACTGTGTCAATCAACAAGGATGGACCGGCCTCCGGCAACAGAGTAGACACAGATAAAGGCTTAGGAACTAGAGATCATCTACTGTCACTTCTCTTTAGAAATAAAGTGACTAAAAGAGCAGTTAAATTCCTGGAGTGTGGTCTCACAGTTGTGGAAAGAACTGGGCTGGAATCCCCGTGCTCTGGCGCCATCATGTGTTATTTGCCCTTCACATTACACCAGCACAAGGAAAATAGAGTAGGGCTCTCCAAAGTTCCTTTTTTTGGCATCAAATTTGCAAGTAGCAACAACAGCAATTGAGACAGAACTTTCAGGACACAAGGCAGGTCAGCCTCGGGAAAGATCCACCTGCTCTTCCTCCCTACCCAGGCACGGGAACTAAAGAAAATAAAGGACAGGGTCCCGCTGTGACCTGAGTGTCTCAGTGTCAGACTCTGCCTCGGCAGGGAGAGTTGGAAGTGTTGGCTGTGGACTGGGGTTTCATTGAGGCAACGCCATCTGGGTGTGGCTCTAGGACAGTGGTTCTCAACCTTCTGGCCGTTTAAATACAGTTCCTCATGTTGTGACCCAACCATAAAATTATTTTCGTTGCTACTTCATAACTGTAATGTTGCTACTGTTATGAATCATCATGTAAATATCTGATATGCAGGATGGTCTTAGGCGACCCCTGTGAAAGGGTCGTCCGACCGCCAAAGGGGTCGCGACCCACAGGTTGAGAACCGCTGCTCTAGGAAGATCCCACTGCAAGTCAGACACTGCACTCTGCATTCAGACAGCACAAGTCCCACACGCCCTAGGAAGTTGCCTTTAAACAAAAACTGTCCCTGTGATCATGGTGTTGGCTGCCATATGGACAAAATAGATCAAATTTGTTCTAACTTTTAGATTCATTTAACTAGAACAGAGACACTATGAACTTGGAAGATTGTGGAATTTATAGGAATATGCTATTTTTCATTTCATAATAGTGTGATGATAATAATCCTGTTACTATCTGGTTTATATATTGTTAAGAGTAGAAATAAGTTGTTTTTTTCATTGTGTTTCCTTCACCTTTTGCTCCTGGCAAATGCTACATGTTTATTTGTCTAGAATATCAATTTGCAGATTTTGACACTCATGTATAACTTTTATGAGTTCTAGTTAAAAATGAAACTTTCTAAAACTAAATTGGATTTTTTTAAAGCTAAAAAATGCCTAGTGTTCGGTAGGTTTTCCAATGAACATTACATAAACTTTTTCTTTGGTTAATAAAATATAAATATTTCTCATTGACAAATGAGAAAAAGTTTTCTAAGGACAAATGTGTACATGATATACTCCTTGAAAATAATACAGTTATAATTTATTGACATCTTTCTTTTAGGGTGCTATTCTCAGTAACTTACTACCCAATATGAGTTATGTTCTTCAAATAGTAGCCATATGCACTAATGGCTTATATGGAAAATATAGTGACCAGCTGATTGTCGACATGCCTTCCAATGACCTTGGTAAGTGTCCACCTAGTAGGCCTTTATACTATCTACATAAATGAGGTTAGTTTAATTATTGGATGCATTGGTGTTTTCTCTCTGCTTTTATATCCTTTGGGCCAGAAGGCAAAATGATTCTCTTTATAGTCTGGATCATGGGTAATTTTGTGAAACATGGAAGCCATTTTTCATCCAGCAGGTCTGGGCAGGACAATCACTGAATTTATTCTGAATATTGAAATTTTCTATTTGTAAACTAAGAACAGCAAAACCTTTTGTAATGTCTGTGATGGTCACCAAATGAAAATAGCTGTGTGAACATTAAGACTTTTATTTTGGACAATGAGCTTTGGTTTCATTTGTGTTTATTTCCTTTTCAGCCCTCAAAGCATTTTGTAGTAAGTATACATGTGGTGCTGGGATTATGTAAGGTACTTTGGAATATCTATACAAAGCACCTCAAGAGTTTATCTTAGATATTTTTATTCACTTTTTATAATTTGGTTGGGGGGGGGGGGGGCGGGGGAGTGCTTTCCTCTTAGTTGATTTCCTAAAAGCAAAACAAAAAGTTGGTTCTAATTGTATTTTATTTGCATGCATCTTCTCTGAGTATTACGGGAAAATCTTTTGATCTCAAAGCATATGCAATAATTAAATGAATGGCTAACTATCATAATTTTACAATTTATAGCTATACATAATTAAACAAAAGTCTTCCTTTGTTAATATAAGCAGTTTAAAATAATAGGATGGAATTAAATATGTATATATGCATATGCATATTCTTAAATATATTCAAAGATACATATATAAATCTAAATATTCTGTGGTCATCCCTATAATGAGGCAACTCACTGAAATTTTTACAAGTTTTTAATGGAAATGAATGGATACAAATTACATTAAGTATAGCATGTTTCAGTCTCATGTATGGATGGACAACTGTGTATTGACTTACCTTGTGGTCCATATGCTACAGCACAGACTTTATTTAATCCATATGAGCTGTTCACTAATTACCTCTTCTCAGTGTTTTTACTAGTTGAATTTGCACTGAAAGAATATATGCCAAAGCATTAGACATTAGATTATGTATTTTTCTAAACTACAGGCTACAAAACTTGCCAAGATATTTCCCAAGTTAAAACATTGATGGCTAATGAATATTACTACTATCATGATGGCAATATCATTATTTAATAGTATTTCACATGGCCTGGGTATAACAATCCTTCCTTTTGCTCTTATTTAGCATTGTTTTTCAAAATCAGATTACTTTTAAGTGGAATGTTAGCTCTAAGTCTTATTAAAAGGTGAGTATCAAATGAACTGACCATGGTTTCAGCTGTACCATCTCATGCTCCTCCACAGAATGAGGAGCATCCCTCACTCAGCAAAGTGCCCTTATTGATCCCCCCAGAAAATGGCATCTTTAGCAGTGCAACACTGACCATGTTGGTCAGTATCATACGTGATATGGCATCCAAAACCTCCTCTAATCCTATTGTGTCTTTTAAGATATGAATTATATTGAATATATTCACTTGATTTTACTGTCTTGGTTTCATTATAACTATCTAATTTCTTTACATAAAACAATTTCCCAGTAGTTTATAAAAAACAATTACTGTTAGCTATTTATATTACACTCGTTCTTACTCTGTCCACTATGGCGAAATTTCAGTCCACTATGGCAAAATTTTGAACTTTCTGAATGTTTTTTTTCTTTTTGAGAAACTTATTGCATATGAAAAAATAGATCAAATGTCTATTTTTTATAGAAGTGATTTCTGAGTGATCCTTTTAGACTGAATCTATATTGGCACAAAGTACAATATTCTTGTATCGTGTGTAGCACTTTCACATTTGTACAAAATAATCAATATTATAACTTAATTTCTATTTATTTAAAGGATCGGGACACTATTGAACTAATGAGATGCTAGTGTGGACACACCATTTAATCTTCATGAATGTCTCAGTCCTTTAAAACATTTTATATTGTAATGATGTTTTAGTAGAAGATGGTATTGGATTTATGTTTCACTATGATATTCATTTTAAAAACCAAGGGTTAAAAACAGATAAATGATCCTTTAATTATTCTTTCAAAAACTACGTCATCAAAAGTCAATTTACCCAAAGTTTGGGGTCTTCCTGTTTTATATAGAAAAAAGATTAGTTCTCTTACAACTCATCCTTTCTGATTTTAAAGGCTGCAGAATCATTCTAATCAATATGTTTTCAATTCATTATTGAAATTACATTATGTTAAATATTGTTTCTATGGTAAATACACCACAGTAAAAGTCATGGTTTAGTGTGATGGTACCTTCAAGATTTGTGAAGTTTGTGATTTACGTGGCTAATATAGATGTAAGTAGATTTCAGTTTGCTTATTTCATTGTCTTTGCTAGTACCATTTCATCCTGTTTATCATGTTGTTTCATTACTTTAGTAACCTTGTAATATGTCCTATTGAATTACTCTATTATTATTTTGGATAAACTGTTTTGTAAATACTGTATTGTTTATTGCTTCTGCTCAAAAGAAATGAAGGAGGTCATTTATAATTGCCCTTATTCTTTCAATCGAAGATTTCAAATACTTTAATCAATATCTGTGAAGGAAACCTCAATCTTCCAAACTGTGCATTTAACTTTGGCTCCTTTGATTAAGTTATTGCTTTTGCATTAAATTATGTTTATTGTGTACAACAGTATCACCATACACTGGTGGCCATTAAATATTATTAGAATCTGCTGTTTTAAAATAAATGCATAAATTCATATTCATAAACAATTTAACTTTGTCAAGGAAAACTTTTTAAATTTAAACAGAAAGAACATTCTTTTCAAATACTTTGCAGAAAATTATATTTATAAATAAATAATTCGCAAATTTGTTTCTATTGTAACTGACATAATTGTATTTGTTTCTTTTCTATAATGTAGAGCTAATTCCTATACATTTATGGAGACATTATGTAGGCACATGTTTTAGGGCCTTGGTAATTATGCGTTCAATTTAAATGCATGGTGAATTAAATCAACACAGTTTTCTGTTATTGTGTGCTTTTCAGTTGTGTAACAATTGTCTTTGTTAAATCACTCTACATCTGTCCTTACCCTGCCTGTACCATCCTATGCTATGGCTAATATAATATAATATAATATAATATAAAATATCACAGTTTGAAGAGATCGCAGTCCACATTGCTTTCACCTTTTGCACTGTGAAACTTGGCTTACCTTCAAACAATTAAATAAGTCTTGCTTGCCACCCTATACTAGTGTTGCTTTTTTTGTGTGTTATGGAATATTAATGTGTAACTAACAAGCTCTTTTAGAAAATCTGGCATCTAAGTGCCCAAAACCAAAACCAGAATGAGTCAAGAGCTTTTGTTCAGTTATCACGCAAACATGAATTTTAAATATTCACTAAAAAAAAAAAAATACTGACAATCTTGGCTGTTGGACTTTTACCGCCCTCATGGAATCTATTTCGATGAAGTGAGAAGATTCTGCAAAGAAGCGTAATTGTTTTCACTATCATATATGATTGTAGTACCTGAGTCAGGCCAGTAGCTACTAAAACATCAATTATTATTTGTGAGGAAACAGCAGGTCAAAGGGTACCCAATGTGAGACCTTGTGCCAATCACTAGAGTTTGACCTTGGCTGCTATGAACTTTGACACGCAGAAGTCTGACTTCCGAATCTCCAGGATGATAGAAACTGTCTCCCCAAATTATTTTATTTCAAAATTTTTCTGAAGAGATTCAGCAAAAAAACACTTCCGGATTATTTGGAGGGGGTGTTGACGTGTTGCTGGGTAACCCCAGAATTTCAGTTAATTAAAATGATCTGAGTTTAATAGGAAACCAGAATTATGGTCTTTCAAAGTGTGTACTAGTATATATACTTACCAATATGAAGGCCCACATGTGGGGTATTCACCCATAAGAGTGCCTTGAAACAGAAAGGGATCAAAGGGCTGTGTGGGTGCCTACATGCTGCCCCTAGGGCCAAAGAGAACTTCTTACTTCCTTTTTTTAAAAATATATTTTATTGATTTCAGAGAGGAAGGGAGAGGGAGAGAGAGATAGAAACATGAATGATGAGAGAGAATCATTGATGAGCTGCCTCCCGCACTGGAGATCGAGCCTGCAACCCAGGCATGTGCCCTGACCAGGATTTGAACCATGACTTCCTGATTCG
>NW_005877303.1:0-8804 GCF_000147115.1 Myotis lucifugus
AACTCCCCAATCAGCCCTGCTCTGAGCCCGACCAGGGGCTGCACCTAGGGATTGGGCCTGCCCTCTGCCACCCAGGAGCAGGCCTAAGCCAGCAGGTCATTATCTCCTGAGGGGTCCCAGACTGCGAGAGGGCACAGGCCGGGCTGAGGGACCTCCCTTCCCCCCCGAGTGCACAAATTTTTGTGCACCGGGCCTCTAGTCTATAAATATAAAAGGCTAATATGCAAAGTGTCCCCTAGGGAGTTCGACCAGGACACTGGGAGTTCCACTGCTTGCTATGACGTGCACTGACCATCAGGGGCAGCGTGGAACAGAAGGCCCCAATCGGCCTTGATCGCTGGCCACGCCTAGGGACCCTACCCAGGCCTCTAGTACAACAATAAAATAAGTCTGCATTTTACAAATTATTATTTTTTTGGTTTGCAAGATATTACTAATGTCATAAAAAGTTGTTGCCAATTCAAAAAGTAAGGTCCCAAATCCAGAGACCTTAACAAAGTTATAAAAATATTTGAAAAAAATAAATTTATAGAATTGAAAACTTTAAAGCTATTTTTGACTGTTTAAAATTTGGCTCCTGAATTTGAATGAATGTGTGTTCATAACTGATAAGATTTTTTAGATGGTGTGAATGTTAAATATCTCTGAAACAATATGGTTTTGACTTTTGCACTAAATATAGACATGGCAATGTTTGTTTTCTCTTTAATATTCAAGCTAGGAGTATGTTCAACACTAGCAGGTATGTTTGTGGTTACTGACTTCTCTCCTGTATTTAAAATATTGACTTTGTTTTTGGAGAGCTTCTAGTGTTGAAACTGAATTTAGAAAGTAACACTGACTATTTTCTAAGGTAAGGATTACCCTATAAAATAAAAGTGTAATATGCAAATTGACCAAATGATAGAACGACCGTTCGCTATGATGCACATTGAACACCAGGGTGCAGACTCTCAATGCAGGAGCTGCCCCCTGGTGGTCAGTGTGCTCCCACAGGAGGAGCACTGCTCAGCCAGAAGCCGGGCTCACAGCTGGCAAGCACAACAGCGGTGTCTGGAGCCTCTCCCGCCTCCGCAGTAAGGAGCGAGGGGTCTCAGATTGCAAGAGCCCCAGACTGCACCTAGAGGGATGTCTGACTGCTGGCTTAGGCCGGATCCCCCCCAAGGGTCCCAGACTGCGAGAGGGCACAGGCTGGGCTGAGGGACCCTCCCCCACCTCCAGTGCATGAATATAATGGACATTCTGAATTGTTTAGTGTAATATCAATCTAATGGGCTATGCTTAAGGACTCTATGCACTAAAATTGTGCGCATATTTCATCAAATGTATGTTCCTTACTGCATTTCCTGAAAGTGTGCCATTTTATTAGCTCTCAGATACTAAATTCAATTTGAAACCTCATAGGTAATTATAATGACTATGTTAATAGGATCATAATGTAACTATTACCACATAAGTTATGAAGTCAACCAAGCAATCAGCTCCAGCTCTCAGTATGAGGCAAATATATCTAGATAGTTATCACATAAGTGGACACAGAATTGCATGGCAGCATCTATATGTGCATATACTTTATGTGGCAAGAAGATAATTTAGCCAAGGGTAGAGCTGTGAAGCCTCCCCTAGTCACCAGAACCTCCCCACTCCTGTCAGAAATCTCTCCTTCCTTCACCTATAGCTACATTTCTTGGGTGTGGCACTACGCCTGGGAATCCATGTCTTCTACGTGCCTTATCTCTTCTTTAAGCCTAGAAGCCCTCTGTGGATGGGACTCATGCTTACCACATCAATTTTTCTGCCAAAACTACTCGCAGAGTGATTCTTGGTTGATGTTCCTTTAGCAATTATTTGTTGAAGGAATGAAGACATTAATTACAGAGCCAAATTAGCATATCTCACTAGTATAACAAAGAGTACTGTATTTTGGATTGAAATATTTAAATGTGTTTTCCTTTCCACCCTTCCAATAGCCTAGAGCTGTGGTCCAGCAGTGCACCCAGGAGTTTATTATACATGCTAACTCTGACTCTGATATATTGAATTAGAAACTCCGGAGGTGGGACACAGCATCTATGTTTTACATGCCTTCCTAGTGATTCCAATGTAGGATAAGGTTTAAGAACCATTGGTCTAAAGACTCATGGCAGGCTTATAATCTTTCATTTGCTTTTCTTTGTACCTCCACCAGAACACTAAGTAAACTTATTTCTTAGAATTAAGATGGCTATTGTGTAAAACACACACACACAAAAAAACAGGTTCCAATAACCTAATTTAAGAGATCAACCTGAACTTGGATCAATTCCTCTCTACCTCCATAATTTATCATTGATTGTCCCTATTCTCTGGAGCTACTAATACTGCTCCAAAATGACACAACCAACAGTTCTCAATTTATTGCTCTTAATTAATATTATTTTCTAAAAGAGTAAAAATGTTCATCATCGTCTTCAATCTTTTGTCCTCAGAAGCTGCTCATTCTGGGCCAGGGTCCAAGAAAGAGACTCCTCTGCCCCTCCAGCTTGAGTCCCTCTGAGCTAAATAAGTAAGAATTTATGTCCTGATTGAAATAAATCATTCTATGAGAGGAGAAGTTGGACTCTGAGGGAACAGATGGCAGGTGACTGGAATTGGGCCTAGGAACCTCTCGAATAGCTTTCTTCCTCCCTCCTCCTCAAGTCACCCTACAGCAACCTTTCTTTTTTCTTTAACGTGATATTTCCCTTCCTTAATCCTAACTCCCACAGGTAGTTTGAAAGTAGGTAGGGATGGAACTGAGGTTCTAATGCTCAACAAACTTAAGAAAAGACAACCTTTCCAATAACTCAGAAAAAAAAATGAAATAAGGACCCCGTAAGAATTTGGGGGATATGGAAGTGATTGGCTCTGGTTACTTGTATTTAAACTCATAGAAGTGTACAACAAAAATAACAAAAAGAGTTAATATTATTATATAATAACTAAAAACAAAAATCAAAGCATTGCACCTGGCCAGTGTGGCTAAGTGGTTGAGCATCGACCCAGGAACCAAGAGGTCACTGAATCGATTCCTGGTCAGGGCACATGCCTGGTTTGGGGCAGGAGGCAAACTATCTATATATATAAAGGGCTAATATGCAAAGTGTCCTCTCAGGAGTTCAACCAGGAGACCAGGAGTTCGATCGCTCGCTGTGACATGTGCTGACCACCAGGGGGCAGCGTGGAACAAAGAAAGGCCCTGGCTAGCAGCCAAAAGGCCCAGATTAGCCCTGATCACTGGCCAGTCCTAAGGACCCTACCCGTGCATAAATTCCGTGCACCAGACCTCTAGTCAATAATGTTTCTCTCTCATCAAGGTTTCTATTTCTCTCTCTCTCTCTCTCTCTCTCTCTCTCTTCATTCCTCTCTTTAAAAGTCAATAAAAACATATTTTTAAGAAATCAAAGTATTCCAAAAAATCTCAAAATGAAGCCAATCAAATAAACAAATAAAACAAAGCAACAACAAAAACAAGGACCCTCTAAGGCTATTAAATTTTCCAAATAGTCCAAATTTGATTAATTTAAAATTAATATTCTCTTAGCAAATATCAAGGATTATGTGATTCAAGTTTAACTTATTTTAATGCGTAAATAATATAATTACACTGGCTGCTGAGTTTTAAAAAATACTTTGGACTACTAGGGAAAACATACTGGTCCTGTAATACACTTCCTCCTCCTGATTTTCTTCTGTTATTCTTGTCTTAAATAAAAGCAGTCCAAGATTGTTAGCTACATAAGGGCAAGAAGAGAGTTTATTTTACCTTTTAGACATGCAGCAAAGTACCTGAAACACAATGTCAAAAACTAGGAAGGGTCTGGAGTCTAACCCTATTCAGGAGCTAACAAGCTGGCTTGACTCAGTTCATGGGTGCTGGCAGAAAACACAGGACTCTCAAGTTACAGACAAAAGACAGTTCATTACACATTCCATAACAATAGCCACAGAATGGTCATTTTCTTGCACCGTTCTCCATATGCCAATGATCACAAGTTGACACAACCAGAGAGAGGTGCCACCTTGCACATACAGGGGTTGCATTATAGGAGAGGAACCTCAGGCTGGATCCCGGGTTTGACAACAGGCCTTTTTCCCAGAGGGATGCATCCTCTTGATCATACTGACCACTGTAAAATTTTCCTTCTTTCCCAGAAGAAACACTATTTCTATGTTCCAAGGCTGTTTGCTCTACAAATGTTCTTTAAAAGATATCCAGATCAAAAGCTGTCAGTGCCTCTTCACAAGATGTGCAGAAACACAAACTATCCATGGAGATTGTCTCCCAACACATAACAGGTACTCATTTCTATTTTTGATTAATTAATTAAAACAATGAAAATGATTCCAATTATGAGCACTATTTCATACTATTATCTGACACTAATTATCAGCATATTCTTAAATGACTAATATGAATATAATAATTTTCATATTCCCTACTAAATATAATTCATTAGATGCTTCATATGTGTGCTCTATACTAGAAATTATAGCTTATTAGCAGAAATCTTATCCTTGTCCTTTAATAAATGTACAATTCAAGATAAGAAATATTAACAAAAACACAAATATAATGGACCTACAATACATGAGTAAACATGCAGAATATTATTTTCAAGACACTATAGTATTCTATGAATGAGAATAAAACTGAATTACATAATTAGTGTGAGTTAGGATGAGTTAAAATAACTATAGAAATAGGATCATCTAAGACAGAGGGAGGGAAAGCAGCCAGTTATTTTGATGAGAACTAACAGAAAACATTTCATGAGAGAAGAAATACTTGTAGTTCTGTTTAGGGGAATGAAATATCTTGGTGGACAGGGAAATACATATTGACTACAAATTCATATTTTTTATAAAAAAGTTTTTAAAAGTATGTTACATTAGAGTATAAACTTCAGGATAAAATTACTGCCACAAACTTAATTACATTAAATAAATTAATATTCCTCAAGGCAATATGTTTCATAAGTGTTGTTAAATATAAATATATTTGAAATAAAGAAAATTTGCTTAAAGGCATATCCCAAAAATATTTTTCTAAAACATTGGTTTGATCATTCTGCTTCTAACCTCTATAACATCCATATAAATAAAGCTCTGGCCAGAGAGCACCTATGACATCTGAGGACTTTTTCAGCTGACAGGCAGCAACGAAACAGAAACCTCAGTCCTACAACTACATGGAAATAAGAATTCTGCCATACAGTGAGTCTGGAAGCGAACTGTTTTTCCAGAACCCCTTCATATGAGCCCGGGCCGTCCCGTTTCTGAATTTGAGGACTGGGAAACCTGTAGCAGAAAAACAAGCTGAATCCACATGGGCTTCCAGCCTATCAAACTATGAGATAATAAATGAGAGTTGTTTCAAGCCACTAAATTTGGAATAATTGGTTATGGCAGCAATAGAAAAAAATAGTGACCATCTATAAACATATCCCAACTCAATTTGTAGATTTTTACCACTGCCCCTCCTCCATATTAAACCACATAGATATTCTAATTCTAATTGGTCCTCCACTTTTTTGTTTTCTAAACATCCAAGTGTTCTCTCACCACTATTACTTTGTTTCTAACTTTTTCAGAAAGACCTCTGTGGGCCATTTCTGTTGAATAAGATCATATCCATCCTTCAAGGCTTAGCTTGAATCCCAAGTAAAATGGTTTCATCCTTGAGCATTTATGCCTAAAAATGTTCTAATCTGATAAATTCCACTGTTGATATTGTACTAATTATTTGTGGGCAAATAATTAGTGCCTTATATTTACAGTTATATTTGCTCATTTGTTTTTTATTTACTTACTATCCCAATTCAGATTTGTAGCTCCTAGAGAGGAATGATACAATTCCACCCTTCGAGAAATCATCTTCCTTTTCAAGGCAGTGTCTACCACATCCATAATTCTCTCAAAAGATTATGGTGGTTAATATATTTTGGTCCTTTCTACTGAGAAAAGCAAAAGCCAAAACAAACAAAAAATCTCAGTAGATATGGAGTATAACATCATGCTCATAAAAATTAAATTGTAAGGAAATTAGTCCCTGACCTTCTGTCAGATGCCATATTCCCTAACCATGTGAAAATATATCATTATTCACTTCTGATTTTACAACTAGAAATGAAAAGAAATCAGCTTAAACACATCTACACTTTTATTTCTGATTTACACTTCAAATCTAAACACTTTCTTTGAATTCAGCTTACAATCTCAACATTTTTGATGGTGAAATTGTTAATCACTCTAACCCACAAAGCACATCATTGCACAGTGCAAGATTAAAACTCTAGAATCTAAAATATAAAATAGTTTATTCTATATAGAGAAAAAGTTAAAACTAATACAATGAGCCCAAATCAGTGATGGCTAATCATTTAAGAGGGGATTTAAATTCAACAACAATAACTTATTAAAACCATCTAAAACATAATTTTTAAATTAACTTTCAACTACTTTTTCAAGCACTTCTACAAAAATATGCAAGAGCTAAAAGGAAGCTGAAGGTCAAATGACCATCCTTCTGTTGCCTGTCTCTACTTTCTGTGCCCTGGACAGATGGTGTGTCTTTAGCACATGTTCACTTTGCAATGCTCTTTCAGAAAACAACACAGTAAATAATTAATTTGGACTTTAAAAATCATACACACATATATGAATATATGTGTTGTGTGTGTATATATATATATATATATATATATATATATATATAGTGCCCCTAAAAATGTATACACACACACTTTGAATAATTATAAAGGCAGTGTTTATTAAAATGCATTTCATTTCAAAATAGAGCTACCAGCTGTTAAAGTGTGTAGACTTTTTTGGGGACACACTATATATATAATTATATTTACAGACCAAAATTTCATTTTTTCTTACTTCAGTTTTTATTTCATTCCTACCCAATCATAACATTGAAAATGTTTTCCTTAAAGGTTTTGCCTTTGACTTCTTATTGTGTTAATCCTCACCCAAAGATATTTTCCCATTGAATTTTAGAGAGAGTGGAAGGGAGAGAGAGAGAGAGAGAGAGAGGTGTGAGAGAGACATCAATTTGGTTGCCTCCTGAACACACTCTGACCGGGGCTAGGGATCCAACCTGCAACCCAGGTAAGTGCCCTTTACCAGGAGTTGAACCTAGGACCCTTTGGTGTGCAGGCAAATGCTCTAACCACTGAGAAACACTGGCCAGGGTGCCTTAAACTTTTTTTTAAATTTGAAAATCTCAATTTATGTAGCTTGGCAGCTTACCTTTTATGCTACAAAATCCTTTTTTTTAAAGTATTTTTATTGATTTCAGAGAGGAAGAGAAAGGAAGAGAGAAATAGAAACATCAATGATGAGAGAGAATCATTGATCGACTGCCTCCTGCACTCTCCACACTGGGGATCAAGCCTGCAACCCAGGCATGTGCCCTGACTGAGAATCGAACTGTGACCCCCCAGGTTCATAGGTCGACACTCCACCACTGAGTCACGCCGGCCAGGTGCTACAAAATCCCTTTAAAAACTAATTTCCTTGGAATGTTTGTCTCAATTATTTTTCTTCTGCATTTTTCCAATCAATACCAAAAAAGCTATTGAAGATTTCTTTCTAGAATTATCAGGGTAGATTTTTTTCATCTTCTTTTTTTTAAATATGTTAATTCTTATCATCTTTTATTTGGCTTCATAACAGATTTTATACACCATTACTTATTATCTAATATATCCCTACCTACAGGGGAAGAAACACAAAAAATTAACTATGTAATTCTCTTACATAATAATTTCTAATATAGTGAACAAATATGCTAATTATTAAAAGCCAATACGTATTAAACATTAGTTAATACATTGCATAACCTAATGTATTAAGTATTAATTATTAGTTTAAGAGCACTTTCTGGTTTAATCCTCCTAATAATCTTAGAAAACATGTATTTTTGTTTTGTTTTTGTTTCTATTGGCTTGTTTTTTCACAGATTTTAATAATGGAAATTAGAAAGGTTAATTAACTTTGTTAGATTTACTCAGGTATTAAAGTATTAGAGCAGTTACTAAACCCAGGATGTTGGACACAAAACATAGTATCATAACCTCTATGGTAAATCACACTCAATTCCCTATGACACACTGAAAAAATATTCTTGGTCATCCCCCTCTCTAAATAAAAATGACAGAAAATATCACTAAAAATTATCTCACTTATTTTTTTAATAAACTGATGAAGTGAAACAGCAGCTTAGCTCTGAGAAAGGACGTTTTACCATCAATTCTTGTCCTATCCACCCCACATGTGTACACATACACACCAACCTGAGGAGCCTAATGAAATTATGACATTTTTATTGCCACACTTTCTTTTAAGATAGGCACATATTTCTAGAATGCTAAATTCTCTAATGTATCTATCTGTCTTTGACCTCTTATCTCAATTCTGCTTTACCTTTCCAAATTCTACTTTAACATCGCCACCAGGATGCCTACTGGGCAACTCAAGTTTGTATGGCAAAAAATAAAACTCTAATTTTGATAGCCCACCCCCTCATCTCTTCTCCCATTATGTTTCCTATCTGCATTAACAGCACTTCTATTCCTCCAGTGGCTCAGATCAAAGGGTTAAAAGATATCATTCAGTCTTCTCTCAGTTTCATGAGCCTTACCTTCAAAATACATTGAATACATACACTTCCATCGCTATGTCTGATCTAAGCCGCCATGATCTCTTTCTCTCATTTACCAAAACTGTCCTCTAATTGTTGCCACTCAGAACATGGTCCACAGACCAGCAGGCAG
>NW_005877304.1:0-8804 GCF_000147115.1 Myotis lucifugus
CTATGAGCTGCTGCGTTAACTTTTATCTTGTTGGGAAGTCCCTGAAATCCTCACAAAAGTATTCATTAAAATTGTGGGCCAGAGTTCACTCTCCTTCCTTTTGGCAAAATGAGCTCCATGTTCAAACAACAGATGTAATGTTGAAAGTTTGCATCATTGGAGACAGGCGAGGAGACAGGTGGAAAAGTTGTAAACAGGCCTGTGAATTGCTTTGGTGGACACAGATTTACTTTGAAGATTTCACTGAATCTTTTTAACTTGTAAGCCACTCATGGCACAAGAAAGCAAATTTACCATGCAAACCTTACCCAGATACGAGCTACAATGGAGGGACCTCCGCAAACTGAGATGTGCGATTCAGATAATTCTCTTGAACGTTTAGATAATTGCCTAAAGCTTATTTTACTCTGTGGAAAGACTTTACCCTCTTCTTCATTCCCTCTCATCTTTTCTTCTTTCATTCATAATCCTCCCCACCCCAGTCTGATCTTTTTGTCACTCTCCAGATCACCCTGCTTTAAATCTCCCTGTTTTATCCTGAATTTCCACCTCACGTTTGAAAAGACCGTCCTGTGCTGGCAAATTCCTTAAGTCAGAGTGTAATGGGTTTCCTTCTCATGCGTCTCTAATGCACCTAGTGTTTTCTAGAGTCAGGTCTTTGGAAACTTTATTAGCAGGTTTCTAGAAAGAAAAAGAAAAAGAAAAGCTTTTTAAAGAAAGATTCTAACGAAGAGGTGTTGTCAAAGTGCCCACCTTCCAAATGCTGCTATGAAAAGAAAAAATACGTTGACTGGCCAATGGAAAGATTCACAATTACCTGTAAATCTAAGACATTTGCCTTACCACTGTTTCAAAATGTCAAATGAGTAACTGTGAATAATGTTTAGGATTCACATTCAAATACAATATTTCTCACATCTAACTTTCTTAAATATCTTATAATTGTTTTTTTTGGGGGGGTGGGGAGAGTCTTTGATCTTTATGTTCAAACAAAGCCTTCAAGCCCTTGGAAAACAGCAGATAAGAATCCAATCCTTCTGATAAAAGAAATTTTTATCAAACTCAGTAACTCTCTCTCAATAAAAGGTGATTAAACTGTCCTGAAGAATTAGCAAAGTTCCTGGGGTTTGGATTCAGATAGTGCACTCTGGCAATCCACAACTGCTTGCCATTAACCGTATAAGGGCAGTTAGATGTCACAGTCCTTCACTCATTCATTCAAAAAATACTAATGTAGGATCAATTAAATGCAAATCGAACCCTCTGTCCAAGGGACTTTAAACTCCAGAATGGGGATAAAGCATTTTCAGAAACAACTATAATGCATAGTAGAAAGTGTCACATATCCCAAGCGAGGGACAGAATGAGAATCATGGGCAAACAAAGGAGAAAAGATACATCAACAACTAGTAAATAAGGCTTCTAATGAGGTTCATTGAAGCTGGATTTCGAATGAATGGGTAAGATGTAACTATCTAGAAATATCTAGGGAGAATAATGCTGTAAACTAAGTGACCAGCTTGAACTGGGAAGTGCAACACAGGCTAAAGGTAAGTAATTTAGATTGTGACACTGAGTATTGGGAAGGAGGTAGTGAAAGATTATACTGAGTTTGAATAAGTTGTGATGGATCCCTGAGACTGTGAGTCAGAGAGCTTTAGTGTCTGGCTTTAGAGTTTAAACTGATTCATTAGTTAGTATGGAACCATTAAAAGCTTGTAAGAGCACAGTAATTTTCAATCAGTTTTCAACAAATGGGGGAAAATAGTCTTTTCAACAAATAATTCTTAGAACAAATGGATCATGGACCTATGTGTAAGCGTTAAAACTATGAAGCTTCTGGAAGAAACAGGAGAAAATGATCACGACCCTACTTTAGGCAAATAGTTTTTTGATTAGACACAAAATGTATGATACCTAAATGAAGATATTGACAAAGTTGGACATGAGCAAAACTAAGAATGTTAAAAACACCAGTACAGAAATGTATAGATAAGACATATTGGAAGAAAATATTTACAAATCATTAATCTAATAAAGGACTTGTATCTAGAAAAAAAATAATGTGCTCTGATAACTGGATAATAAGACAAGTGATTTATTAAGTAAGGGGGAGATTTGAATAGGTATTTTACTGAAAGAGATATACAAATGGCTATCACCAGAAAAGATGCTCAATCTCATTAGTCATTAGAGAAAAGGAAATAAAAACCACAATGAGATAGAACATCACACCCACTAGAATGGCTATAATCAAGACTGTAACAAACACTGGTAAAGATGTAGAAAAGTTGGAACTCATACACTACTGTAGGAAACGCAAAATTGTGCTGTCACTGTGGAAAACAGTCTGGCAGTTCTTCAAATAGTTAGGTATGGGGTTACCATATAATCCAACAATTCCACTTCTCAGTATATATCCAAAAGAGATGAAAACATATGCCCACTAAAAACTTGTAAATATATTTTTACAGCAGCATTGTTCATTGGCCCCAAACCGGAAACAATCCAAATATCTACCAATTTCTGAATAAAAAAATTGTGGTATATCCATACAATGAGATATTATTAACTATTGATAAATTCTACCACAGGACTAAATCTTAAAAATATTATGCTAAGAAGCCAGACTAAAATGACCACATATTGCATGATTCCATTTATACAAAATATTCAGAAAAGGCAAATCTATAAAAACAGAATTATATTTGCCAGAGGCTGCAGTGAGGGAATGTGGATTAATTATGAACATGCATAGGAGTCTTTTAGGGATGCTAGGGATGTTCTAAAACTAGATTTTATGATTGTTGCATAGCTTCATAAATTACTAAAAATTATCAAATTGTACATTTAAAACAGGTGAATTTTATGGTATGCAAATTATACTTCAATAAACCTGCTATTAAAAAGTTTACAAGATAAATAGATAATAGGCAGAACTGTGTTTTAGAAATGAACTTTGGTAGGAAATGTGTAGCATTGATGGGAGTGGGGAAAAGCCAGGGGTATAGAGATCTAAATGCATAGGGTAGAGCTCCAATTATTATAGAGCAAAGAAAATATATGAGCTTTGATGTTCCACAAGCCTTGATTTGACTCTGATATATGTCCTTGGGCAAAATGCAGGCATCTCTAGGCCACTATTTTCTTTTCTGTAAGAAGGGAATAATAATGCCTACCTCTTAGAGGTACTGACTGTATTGAATACATGAGATCATTTTATAAAACTCTAAACACAGGGCCTGACACTCGGGCAAGAATAATCAATGAATATCATTTCTTCCCTCTTTCTTGTGATCCTCTCCCTCCTTAGGTAATAGCAAGGAAAGAAAAGGAAATGTTAGTTAACATTTCCTGAGTTTTCCAAAACAATTTTGATTGTATTTTAAATTGTTCTCATAGATGAACATTCATATTTATCATTTTTTATGGCTCTACCTTTGATTCCTAAACCACAGTCTTACAATCTGAAGCAGTAGAGTTTATTTCACTTATTAAAATAATGCCTATTTTCCTCTACTTTTATGTCTTCCAAATACAAAAGAAACCCAGGCTTGATGTAGTTAGTGAAATAATGCAAAGCAGAGATGCATAAACACAACATTAATCCTTGACACACTCCCTCCTTCCAACTATAGCCACTTGTGGTGGTCAGTGGTATGCATTCCTCTCTCCTTTTATACACACATAAACCCACATACATGTCTTAGGGAGAGGTTTTATTTACTTATTTTTCTGGAAAGAGAATGGCTCAAAACCTGTTATTCTACATCTTGCTTTTGTAAGCTTAATATAGCATAAATTTTTTACAATCCTTGTTTATCATATTTCTTAAGATGAAGAGCAATAAACGTAATCCCCTCCCTTTCTCTGCTTCCCTTTCAGTATTGCCCTTTGCTTTCACCTACTGTTTTCACCTATAAATTTAAATTTTATATAAATGACTCCTAGACATTCTTCTAAGAAGAAAACTTTGGTTAGTTTAATTTTAAGGAACCTAATTAGGGACAAGGTACAGTGAAAGAAAAAATTTCAGTCATCCAATAGAGTTAGAAATCTGAGCTCATTTCTCTGCAATAACTCCTCATCACATAACATGATTCTTCTTTCTCTTGACAACCTCTCTTCTTGGTCTATAGATTTTTTTATGTTAAGGGTAACCTCACATCATCCTCTTACTTTGGTATGACAATATATAAATATACCTTTAGAAAAAGCACTGAGAGTAATGGTTAAGAACCCTAACTTTTGAGGTCAGAGTGATTTGAGTTCACATTTTTCCTCTTTTACCTACTACTAATACATGATCTTACCTCTCTAAAACTTACTTATTACATATATTAAAAATGTAAATGACAGCATCAAACTCATGTAGTTATGAAGATTAAATGGAAACTGAATACATATCATTGGGTTCAATAATGGTCATATTAATAAATGAGTATGAGCCCGGCTGGTGTGGCTCAGTAGTTGAGCATGGACCTATGAACGAAGAGGTCGCAGTTCAATTCCTGGTCAGGGCACATGCCCAGGTCGCAGGCTCAACTTCCAGTAGGGGCATGCGTGCAGGAGGCAGCCGATCAATGATTCTTATCATTGATATTTCTGTCTCCCTCTCCTTTTTGAAATTAATAAAAATATATAAAAAATAAATAAATAAAGATGAAATTTAAAAAGGGAGGCATTTTAGATATAAGATTTTGGGAAGTGAGGAGACCTTTGGGCTCTCTCTAAACCTTTGGTAATTAAGGTTTTGCTGTTCTTAAACTTCGATTGGTTCTCAGATGTCCAGTCAATTCCCTTCCTGTCTTGGGTACTCTCTGGACTTACCTTGTCAGATATGTTCAAATTCTTCCTGCCTTCTTTGGCAAACTTGTTTTATCTTAAATAACCCCCCCCCCAATCTCTAAATTTGAAGTCACAATTAATCGGTGCTAATGGAAAATAGCCAACATCCCATCTTTAATGTCTAGCTGAGAACTAAAAATGCTCATTTTCCCATAGTTGAAGTCCAGAGACTTACTGCAGGATGTCTCAAAGATCACTTGAGCTAAGAACCCTATTTCTGATCAAGTCAGTTCCCTTAGGAAATCTTGGGGAGAGATTTAAGCTGACACAGAGAAATGTATCACACAACTAACAAAAGAAGAGCAAAAAGTGAGATAAAAGATGAAGGAGGAGAGGCTGTTAATAGGAGGCTGTATGATATGAAGCAAATTGCAAGTAAATTATCTGCATTCAGTTCCTTCCGTTGAAAACTGGGGTTGGTGCTTATTATCTGCACAGTTGTTAGAGCTAAATATCATGATTTATATAAAGTGACTAGTATACGTAGGCAATCAATACATATAAGTAATATTAAGTATGTATTTTTGGATAGTAGTATACATTTTCAAGTACATAATTGTCTTCCTGAGAAATTAATGGAAAGATAAACTCATGGTAGATCAAATGTATACCTCGATTCCTGCCTCCTGGGAACAGTAGGTTGCTGGTGAGATAGACCGTTTAAAACCTCATTTAGAAGGGGGGGGAATGTAATGCTTTAGCAGAAATCCCAAAAACAAAATATGATTCTAGCAGTGAGAAGGCAAGTAGGGAGAGAACATCAAGAAGTTTAAAACAAACAAAAGAAAACACTAAGAGAAGAACTAATCAGCGTACGTGCTTTGGCACAAGAGACCAAAGAAGAGATAGGGCTTAAGCGACTGCAGGAAAGAAGTAAAGGATTTGGTGACAGCCTGGATAAGGGGGAAGAAAGAGATGCCGTGTGTTTAAAAGATATATGTGATAAGTAAGTCCCCAGTTCTGGCAAAGAAGCTAAGCAAGCGATGCCTTCTTTACAATGAAAATAAATTGATCTACATAAAGCTAACTGTATTTATTCAATGCATATTACTACTGCTCAAAGAGGGGAGGGAACACGTTTTAAGTAATGTTGGGAAGAAGAGAAACATTTATTATTTGCTTGTCATCAGTGGGGAAAAGTTACAACAAAGTGTTCAGATTTGGCTCGGTATAATAGTTATATAAAGTTTGATTTGAATAACAGATTGATTATTCTAATCTTTACACTATGCTAACTGTAACTTTTTAAAATTTTTTATATGTATTACTTCCCTTAGCTCTTCAGGAACTCTTAATGCTTTCTTTGGAGAAGTCAGGAAGGTAGGAGAAATTTGTGACAAAGGAAGGCAAGGATTAACTTTTAGAATTCCATTACTCTTTACTCTGCATTGTTTTATGTTTTACAATCCTATATAATCTCAAGAAGAATAAAAGAAAATATTATCAGTATGAACTTACTTGTTTTAGATAACCAAGAACACCTTAAGACTTTGTTGATTCATTGCTATAAAATAATAATAGATTTATGGATGGTTAAGATACCATAAGATATTTGCTTACTGAATTTTTCTTTTCTGTTTAAATAGGAAGAGCAGCTCCAAGAAAAAAAAGTGTTGTGCCTGCTTAGAGAGTAGCAGAGGATTCAATCCTGGGTTGAACTCCAGATTTATTCAGTCTCCAATCCTTATGAAAGGTAATATAAAAATCAATTAAACCTCACTATTTACCACTCTACAAACATTATAAAACAATGGTAAACTGTTCTGTTTGTACAATTTCAAGTGCTTGATTTTTTAAAATATATTTTATTGACTTTTTACAGAGAGGAAGGGAGGGACAGAGAGTTAGAAACATCGATGAGAGAGGAACATTGATCAGCTGCCCCCTGCACACTCCCCACTGGGGATGTGCCCACAACCAAGGTACATGCCCCTGACCGGAATCGAACCCGGGACCCTTGAGTCCGCAGGCCGACGCTCTATCTGCTGAGCCAAACTGGTTAGGGCATCAAGTGCTTGATTTTGCCACCTCATTCTCCCCACTCCCACCCCCAAACACACACTTAATTATTAATTGTTCTGAATTTCATTGACATGCTGGCTGGCAGTCAGAGCCTTAGTATGTAATCCAAAAGAGCACAGCACTGTACCTATTGACTAGCAAATTATTTGACTTAACTTTATTTGTGTTTTCACATCTTGATTAGACCTGTCATTATCTCTCCACAGGGCTGATTAAAACAGAAAGGAAAGGAAAAGAAAGAATTAGATAAAGTGTGTAAACTCAAAAGAACTACTTGAAAGTCCAGGGTGATGTCATTATTCCTGGTCTTGATGTAATAAAAAATTAGCCAATATATTGTTAGTCTCCTTTGTCAAGTAAAAGGGGAAAAGAAGGTATGCTAAGAGATCAGTAAGACAAAGGATCAAAACCCAAAAATGTAGGGCACTAAATGCATTACCTTACTTGCTTGTAATAGTCATCAAGAGCACACCAAAGATTAAGCTCAGAAGATTTGAACTCCTTAATCAGGCATAGGGTAGTTTACTTGGAAAATACAAATGAATACAAGGAAGCAAGAAGTAGTGTTAACAGTCCTTACCTGTAAAAGCCCATGATAAATACTGTCTAATATAGAATTTATTGCTGTTTTTTTTAATGTTTTGATCAAACTACCACCCTTATCTTTATCACTCCATCTTTTTTTGGTGTGGTCTGTGGCTAAAATTCCATTTCAACCTTATCCTGCAGTTAAAACCCAGTATCAAAGTGCTCATTGGCCCTGTTCCCTGTTTTCTGTGGGTAATTCCATTCATTTTTCTCACTAGGTAAATGTGAAGAAAGCAGTTAAGACTGTGAAGAGGATGCCCATACAAGAATTAGGGAAAATGTTACGGAAACACTAAGAAAGTTTACACCCTATTTGTGGTAGAAAGTGAACTCTACCTCACTTATCGCTCTAATTCATCTAAAAGATTTTTTTACCCTAGCCAACATGAAGGGAGTGTGTGTGCGTGTGTGTGTGTGTGTGTGTGTGTGTGTGTGTGTGTGGTGTGGTGAGAACATTTAGGGTTTAGAGATATTCTTCACAATGTCCCATCTTTTTCTTCCCATCAGTCAAATGCCCTTCTCACCTGCCCTCCTTTATCTCTAAACTCTCCTGAGATAATGCAGACATTAGGTGGGTGGTCTTGAGCATATTCTAGATTTCTCTCAAGGGCAAAGTTCTCTTGGTAAAAAGGAAGGTGTTACTGCCTTCCTCCTTAGTACTTGTCTTGAAGCAATTTTTTTCCTTCTTATTTTCCCAACTTTATTGCGGTACAATTGACTAATATAATTGTACAAATTTAAGAGGTATAATGTGATGGTTTGATATGATTATCTCAATAAAGTTAGTTAACACATCCATCATCTCACATAATTACCATTGTGTGTGTGTGTGTGTGTGTGTGTGTGTGTGTGTGTGGTGAGAACATTTAAGATCTATTCACTTAGCAAATTTCAAGTATACAATATAGTACTGTTAACTATAATCACCATGTTATACATTACATTCCCAGGACTTATTCATCTTATACCTGAATGTCTGTGTCCTTAGACCTACAGCTCCCTATTTCCCCCATCCCTCAGCCCCAGGCAACCGCTATTCTAACCTCTGTTTCTACGAGTTTGATTTTTTTTTTTTAGATTCCACATATAACTGAGATCATAGAGTAATTGTCTTTCTCTAACTTATCATGATGCTCTTAAGGTTCATCCCATGTTGTCTCATCTGGCAGGATTTCCTTCTTTTTTATAGCTGAATAATATTCCATCACATACCTATACTACATTTTCTTTATCCATTCCTTCGTGATGGACACTTTGGTTTTCATGCCATGGCTATTAAGAATAATGCTGCAATAAACAGAGGAGTGCAGATATCACTTTGAGATAATGCTTTCATTTTCTTCAGA
>NW_005877305.1:0-8803 GCF_000147115.1 Myotis lucifugus
CTCCTCTTGCACCCCCAAAAGTGGGAACTGCCTCTTTGGAGGGGGATACTAATTTAATATAGCAGAAAAGCGGTGGGGGAGGGGGGATATTCCAGCACAGTGTTGGGTAATGCATTCATGATGATTGTGAACTTGGAAAATTCTAGCACAGTATCATAAAGCAGCTCAGGTTGGTCGTAGAGTGATGCATCTGGGCCAGGACTTCTGTAGGAAGGGTCTCAGCAAGGAGTCCAAAGAATTTTCTAAAAATCTCACTTAGAATGGAGTTAACCCAGGGCCCTTCCTTTAATCTCAATGAGCCTCAGTTTCCTCATCTTTGGAATGGGAGTGATCATGGGTGCCTTCAAGGGTATAGTAAGGATGAGGCATAATGCAACACTCCTTTCACTGTGTCCTGAATACCCCTTCCTGCAGCTGTTCTGGGGAATGATCTGATACACCCTGTACACATTTCAAATGTCCCTGACCTCTGAATAGGCAATTCCATTTCCTGCAAAATATGGGACATGTAAGTTCAAACACATTGGCTTAGGTTGGCCTACCAAAATAAATTAGGACCCAAGTACAAAGCATGGGCAAGCAAACTGGAAATAACATAAACATCTGCCAGTAAGAAAAATGTCCATGATCTATTGTTAAGTGAAAAAAGAAGAAGAAGAATTCCACAGAAACACTATGTATTGCTTGGTCGAAAGATAGAAGCATTTTAATTTGGAAAGGCACTGCCAATTTGCTCTCTGAAAAGGCTGTCTTGAATTATACTCCCATCAACAGATTTGTTTGTACATGTGGAGAGAAGGTTCCATGGTGTAGGAGGGTTCAGGCCATACCCTCCTTAGAAAAGTGTCCCAGGGAAGGAAGAAGAAAATGGTGTAACTGAAGACCATTCATGAAGAGAGAAGAAAAGGGCTGGAATGTGATAGAGGAAGCAATTTGCTGCAGTGATGGTGAAGAACTTCACAAGCAAACTAGTGTTGCCTTCTTTGGTCATTTTCATGGGGAAACACATGCGTGTGTGTGTGCACACGCACGGGCGCGCGCGCGCACACACACACACACACACACCCTGGGTCAACCCTGAGATTGGAAAGAAATGTCTGACTAGAAACATGTAACTGTCTTTTTTCAGACAAGATCTGAAGTAGTTGTGGCTATGATTTTTGCCTGGGTGATGGAGACCTTTAAAGAACCTTATTCATCCCTACACTGAACCCACTTGGGTGCTAACACCCACAAAGAGAGTTTTAAGGGGCAGGCACTTGTCCTGGCAGTGAGCCAAACCTGCTTCAGGTTGGCTTGTAATCTCCTTGCAATTTCCACCCATGGTCCTTAAAGCAGGTCCCTCTTCCGCTTAAAAATCTCCCATGAACACACATGCTTCTCGCTCTCCCAGGTGAGTACTGCTTTGGGAGAGTGACTTCATTCCAAAGAGCACACTGTGAACAGGGAGGGGAAAAGAGGAATGAAAGTTACAGTGGGAAAACCCGACAAATGCCACCTCAGCTAGGTGACCAAGGTGAACATCAACAGTGATGAATCGTACAGTATGTGCCCTTGATTGGATGCAATGAGCACGACATTGTACCTCTGTGGTCTTCCTTCTCAAACCCATAACCTTAGTCTAACCATGATGAACACATCAGATAAACCTAAACTGAAGGACACACTACAAAGTACCTGACCAGTATGACTCTAAAGCATCAAGGTCATAAAAAAAGGAATGCCTAAAAACTTGTCAGAGACCAGAAGGGACGATGGAGACATGATGACTAAATGTAATGTGGGACCCTGGATGGGATCCAGGAGCAGAAAATGGACATTGGATAAAAATTAAGGAAATCTGACTAAAATCTGGGCTTTAGTTAACAACGATGCATCAATACCGGTCCATTAGTTGTGGTAAATGTACCACAGCAATGTAATATATTAATGATAAGGAAAACTGGGTGCAGAGTACATGGGAACTTACTGTCCTATCTTAACAACTTTTCTGTAAATCTAAAACTATTCTAAAATAAAACATCATTTTAAAATACTAAACTTCAGGGGCTCCCTGGAACCCTGATGGATACATTGCTGGCCCTTGCATTTTGGCCTCTGCCTTCCTTCCTGGTTCCCCTCTTGCATCATCACCTACCACACCACACGTTCTGTGCTGTTACCTTGTTCGTGATCTTTCCCTGCACTCTCTTCTACCAGAAGCATCCTCGATCTTTCTTCCTTTTTACCTGGTTAATGCCTTTCAATGTCTTCAAGATCATTCAGCCTTGACCTCTCCAAGAGCAGCTTCCAACAGTATTAATTGTTCATCCTCACCTCTCTCATTAATACCCTGTCCAAAATTCCACTTAACTATTCAGTTTATAATTAATTGTCTAACATACCTGTCTACCACACTTCTCTAAAATCATTCAGAGCTGGCCTCCTTTATCCTTTTCTCCCTGCCATTCGTTTCAGTGCATGGCACACAGCAGATGTTAAACATTTTAGGATGAATAGATGGATGGACAGAAGGAAGGAATATGGACAGATGAAGGATGAATGGATGGATAGGTAAATGAATGGACAGATGAATGAATTATTCTATCTCTTCTCTTATAGAAAATGAATTGATGGTATTTCTCTCTCTCTCTCTCTCCAACAACTCTTCAAGCATCTGAGGTTAGATATGTTTCACTTACATCACATGACCCTCATAAGACCCAACTCAGATCCTGCTTCCTTTGGGCAATCTTTAGTGAGATTGCATCACCTATTAGTCTGGATCCCACAGAGCACTGTGCATTCATTCCCTTGCTTTATAACTGACCTAAATGGTGTATCTTTCCTATTAGACTTTAAGAACCCAAGAATAAAGGCCATGCCAACTTTGTATAATGAGATAGAGAGGGAAAAGGTATTAGTCAGAACTCCTTTAGGGAGAATATTGCTTTTATTGTGGAGAAAGCCTGGGTAAGAGCTGAGTGCCTGAAGCAGGAGTGGACCTTCCCCCATCACTGCCCCTGCCTCTCTAGGACCTCTGTGTTGATCCATGCCCAGCTCAGAGGAGACCAGACACTCTTCAGAATGCCAAAGACACAGAAATCGACAATTCCCAAATGAGGAGGGAAGAGACTGGAACCAGCAAAGTTGCGTAAGTTGTTGGGGGAAAGCTAGAGGCAGCTCCTCACCCACTGCCCCTCCTCCCCACCTCTGTGGCTGTCTTAGGAGGAATTTTGGGAAAGCGGGAATGACTATTTGGAATGTTTACATCTTGTTTGCTGAGGGACATGGGACCCTTGCTGCCCTCCACAGAAGCTGCAAAGAAGTCTACACTATTCATAAATGCTGCTTGAAAGAATGTATTCTCTGGGTGAAACTTCACACAGCTATTGGTTCTGTTGATGTGGTCAAAATATAGAATGTCCATATATGCAAATTCAGGGCTAGGACTGAGCCCCAGAAGGTGGGAGAGCAGCAGTTCCTGTGAATTAGCAGAAATGTCAGGGAGGTTCCACACTTCACAGAACAGGGATTTAGCTGGTGTCTAGGACAGTGGTCTAAACTATGGTCCATGGGCCAAATTGTTGTTATAAATAAAGTTTTATTGGAACACATTCACACCCATTGATTTATACTATATATTGTCTATGGCTGCTTTCACACTAAAATAGCAGAGTTGAGTAGTTGTGACAGGGAACTGATGGGCCAAATAAAGCCTAAAATAATTACTATCTGATCCTTTACAAAAAATGTTTGTGGATCCTGGTATGAGATGAGGAATCCTGTATCTTTAATAAGCAATGTGCCCGGGGTGAGAGTTTCCCCTAATAGCCTCAGTAGACATTTGGAAGCATTCACTGAATTCCCCAAAATTCTCTCATCTGAAACAGGGATTCCACATATTTCTGAAATTAAAGAAAAAGGGGCCAACAGAATAGACTTCTCCCTGGAAGTCATTCCAGGCAGATATTTTTAGCAGAATCCCAGAGCTCACCTCTCCCAGAATTCTGTCCCACTTTGGGAGTCATAACCCACCTTCAAGACAAGGATCCAAATAAAGAAAAGAAAAGTGAGCCTATTGTCTTAGAGCAGCGGTTCTCAACCTGTGGGTCGCGACCCCTTTGGCGGTCGAACGACCCTTTCACAGGGGTCGCCTAAGACCATCCTGCATATCCGATATTTACATTACGATTCATAACAGTAGCAACATTACAGTTACGAAGTAGCAACAAAGATAATTTTATGGTTGGGTCACAACATGAGGAACTGTATTTAAAGGGCCAGAAGGTTGAGAACCGCTGTCTTAGAGCCACATTCCTGCCCGAGATAAAGGCCCTGGACTGGTCTCAAGCACACCTTCTGCCTGGCAACCTCCTTGAGGACTACACCCTATGGGGACCTCCCACCAGGGCCTGAGGACTCATCTTCCCTCAACTGCTAGAGTGAGATCCTCCCCCATGCTGGGCTGGGTGTAGGAAAAGCAGGTAGAGGGAGGGAGGGAGGACTTGAGGTGACACAGGCTTCCCAGTAGTGGGAATGGTACAAATCCTCTCAGGAGGCCCAGAGAAAGTCATCTTTTGTGTCAACTAGAAACACCCACTGCATGGACAGAGTGAGTTGTGTAGTGGGGAAAGGTCTCTCTCATAGGGAGCTAATTTGCTTAGCACAGGATGACAGGCTTCCTGGCCTTAAATACCAGCTCTACCACTTACTCGTGTGGGTCTGAAACAGATCGATTAACCTCTCTGTGTCTTTGTTTTACAGATTTTGACAGGGGCTAAGGACAGAGGGGATAGAGAGTGACTGATGCGTGGGTATGGATTTCCTTTTGGGGTTATGGAAATGTTCTGGAACTAGATTGGTGACCACACACCATTGTGAATGAACTAAATGCCATAACGGTAAATTTTATATTATATGTATTTGGCCAGAATACGTTTAAAGAGACATAAAAAAAAAACAGGGTCCCTTGTTAGCATTACCAAAAGGGATTCAATGAGATAATCGTGTAGAAGGCTAGCACAGTGGCCTGCACTCAGCAGATACCCAGTCCATGTCCATTGCGGTGGGGGTTGTTGTTAGGACAATCCTGGCCGGCACCTTTGGAGTCCCCTAGGGCCCCACAAAGGGGCTAGACTCCTGTGTGATGATGGTAAAAGCAGAGCCTCCAGGCACGTGTGCTTCTCTTTATCTGAGTCCAAGAAACAAGCGAGCTAAGTTTCCTTGGCATGTACCTATGCCAGGTTCTTTCCAACTCAGATCACGCACATGTGTGACTCTATTTAATGCTCACAACAGCTCAGCCCAGCCATCATCCCCTTCACCTGAGTATCCAGCTAACAAGGGGGCGGAGTCCAGACATGGACCCAGCTCACTGAACTTGAAGTCCAGTGTCCTGTACCATAACATGCTGTCAGTGGGTAGAGGGACTGTACCATTTTCAACCCAAGGGGGGAGTTGTTTTGAATTATTTGCTTTTCAGCTTTGTTTTTGGGGTTAGATACACAATTAGAACAACAAAACAGTCAAATGTTTCCAAATAGGGAACAGGTGCCAGCAAAGACATGAGGCTGGACTATATATAGTAAGCCAGTGGAACATTCTTTTTTTTTCCCCCAAAATATTTAAGTGTGCTGGATTAATGATGAGCCCATTTGGCTGGATTATGGAGCCAGTGGAAAGTAAAAAAAAAAAAAAAGAATCCATTCATTTAGCCAATTTCTGTTGAGCACCTGCTCTTTGTAAAGAATTAAGTTAGGAGCTGAGACAAAATATGAAAACAAAGTAATGTGATCAATACAGCACTGCAACCTAAGTTCCACAGGGCAGAGATTTTGTGCATTGTTTACTTCTTGAAGAGTGTCTAGCATATGGTGAATTTTGGTAATTATTAGTTGGATTAAAGAAGGAAGGACAGCATGAGGAGATGGTGAAAACAGGGCCCAGGGAAGCATGGAGGAGAGGTGTCTGGCCTGTGCACATCCACGTGCTTTTTCCAGCAATGACGATTGCAAGTCTCGTAAGGGGAAGATACAGTACCCTTTGCCTTGACCCATATGGTTACATAACAGCTTGGACCACTCCCTCCCATTGGTAGTTCATCCATTTATTGGCTATTTCCTGCTCACTTCCCAGATGTCAGGCCCTGTACTAGGTTCTGAGGGTATAAGAGAGGACAAAGCAGGCTGCTCCCTGCCTGCAGGGAGCTTACTGTGGGGTAAGAGAAAGAAGCACTGAGCCCATAGGAAACCATTGCAGGCGGCCAGGGTTGTGGTGGGAGAAAGGCAAGGTGCTGGCTGAGAAACAGCAGTCTGGAGCGGCTGCTTTTGACAGGCCGGCCAGGGAAGAAGCGGGCTCTGAGGACATGATTTAAATCAGCCGAGGGTAAATGAGAAGGGGGTGACGGAGGGAGAGGCAGAATGGCTTGTGCAAAGTCCTCAGGATCCTACCATGCTCGGGCCTGAGGCAGAAGCCAGGGGGGCTGGAGATGGGGGAGCAGGGCACAGAGAGGCGAGACAGGGATGCAGCTTTGCCTCAGTCCACTGACCACTATCCTTTCCAATTAATCCAACTCACAGCCTCAAATTCATAATGCAAACACCAGGGGATGCTGGACAATAGCATCACTCTGCTCCCTCGTGGTTTCCTCTCCACTTTCATCCACTCACTTCCACCAGTGCGGATGCCCCACAGTACGACAAGGAAATAAGAGAAACCTTCCTACAGACTGATCTTTCACCATGTGTCGGGCATTGGGCTGTGCATTTTATTACCTGCATGTGGAGGAAGTAGTGGTGTAACAATTACTGCTACTCCTGCTGTCAGTGCTGTCATCATCACCATTATCAATGTTCCCATTATAAAGATGGGTAAGACTGAGGCGCAGAGAGGAGAAGTGAGCTGCCCCCAAAGTGAACAACCTCAATACCTTTGTGTGAACGCAGACATGGATCATCTGACTCCAAAGTTTGATCTTTACCATTAGATAATAATTCCCAGTAGACATTAATCTCACACAAGGCTTAATTTTTTCAACAAAAATTGTACTGTGCAATGACCATGTGTTAGGCACAGCACTAGGTGTTGGGGAAATGAAATAAATAAAGGGTCCCAAACTTCATGAAGAAAGGCGTATCGTCAGCACCCTCCTCCAATTTGACACACCCACCAGGCAGGCCCATGCCAGAAGCTATGGGAATTCGGGTGTGAGGGAAGCAGCAGGCAGCTGGGGCCTCTGGAAGAGGCGATAGTTGAGCACCAACTTACTAGATGGGTAGGAACTTTCTGGCTGAGAGAATGGGAGGGAGGAGCACTCTGGGAATGTGCAAATACATGTGTGCTGGGGCCCTGGGTATATTCACAGCTAAGTAACTGTGGGGTGGGATTGGGGGAGGGACAAGACTAGAGGAGAAGGAGTGGCCAGATGATAAAGGGTAGGAAGCCACTCAATGATTTGGGACTTTCTCCTGATGATAATGGGGAGCCACACAAGGGTGCTGAGCAGGGAGGTTGGAGCACACTTCCCAGTTAGCAGAGGCCAAGCCTGCCAAGGACACCACAGGTTTCCAGTGAGGTCTGGACCAGCAGCAGCCGCAGCTGCCGGGCATTTGTTAGCGTGCAAATCCTGCGGCTGCACCCAGATCTGCTGCATGGGAACCGAGATGTTTCTACTGAGCTCTCCGGGGCTTGCTGATGGGATGCATTCATGCATGGGAACCACCGACCTACTCACACCCAGCCTGCCGCACACAGTACCTGAGACATGGTCCTTACAGAGGACAGGGAAACTACACAACGCATGCCTCTGTCCCCAGACCCCCCTCACTTCCTTGGGAGAGACCCTCTATCTTGGCTTATCTCTTTGGTTTTGGCCCTCAGGCCCTCTCTCCATCCTTCCTGGCTTTCCTTGCTGCACAGGGAGCTGGATAAGTGGTAACAGCTGCTGCTCAGGAGCTCTGGCAGGTGCCTGACACCATCATTAACTGAGGGCTGGGCTGAGGCACCCAGAGGTGGCCAGCGAAGGGGAAACAGGCTGATTCTGTGGCCTCTGCCCAGGTTGACCTGGCGCTGGGTGTTAGATGGTGACGGGCAGCTCCCCCTAATCACCTCCTGTTAGCTGTAACTATAGGCAAATTGCTCGCGAGGATTAAGTGGGGAGTCTATGCCCGGATCACTGTCAAGCAGAAAAGACTCAATTTCTGGTGCCATTTTTGTGTTTTTCTGTAATGACTTCTTCAGGAGTTCTTTTTGGCCGCAGTTGCCTTTGGAAGGTGCGGACCCTGCCCGGGCGAGGGTGGGCAGCGAGCTGCACGCTGGGTCTTTCTGGAGCGTACTAAAGCGATTATGCCCTGGACGAGATAAGCCTCACTATTAATAGTGCTTTGGTCCCACGGTCTCTCCCGACATCTGAGGCCCAGATGCCCCGTGAACAAATGAACATCAGTGTGCATGCACAATGGACCCCGGCTTTGAATAGAGCGCATCGCTGTAAACAGAGGCCAATCTGGGAGGAAGTTTTTTTTGGGGGGGGAAAGAAAGATACATTTCATTTATCACTGTTTGCATAATGTCCTGTACAATAGAAAGAAATTAACAAGGCGGTATTTTAAGAACTGTTACACAACAGTGGCGCCTTCTTTCCCCAATGTTGGGAGCTTCTTCCTAGGGAGGGTAAGGACTCTTTGCAAAGCTTATTCTCAGGGCTTAACAACTTCATTATTTATCCCAGAGAGTTTGGTAACAGAATAAAGGAGGGGAATTGGTATTATCTCAACAGAAACATCCTGCAACTTCTAAACAGAGATCATCAGAAATGAGCTGG
>NW_005877306.1:0-8799 GCF_000147115.1 Myotis lucifugus
CTTCCTCCCTGGCGGTGCCCAGTCACCACCTTCGGGTACCCACGATTCTGTCTTCTGTCCCCAAAGCCGTGGTGCCCGATTTTGACTTTGAACTTCATATGAATGGAATCATGCTGGATGTCCTCTTGAAGGTCTGACTTTTGAAACATAATGTTTGTGACAGTTACCCATGCTGTTGTGTGTAGCTGGGGTTTGGGAAATTGAACTGTCATTTTAGATTTAACCAAATTAATATACTGCAACACATTTGTCCATTACAGTGTGGGCGCTTCCTACTTTGGAGTTCGAATGATAAATGCTGCTATCAGGATTCTTGTGTATGCTTCTTTTACAAAATACATGTGTGCTTTGCAGTTTTTTTTAGTCATTATAACCGTGTGTAGTTATATCTGGAAGCTATTTGAATGTGCATTTCTTGATGACAGATCATTTTGAGTTCATGCTGACAGGTTTATGGGCCAATTATTTATAATTTTTTGATGAGGTAACAAGTTGGCCCTTCATTTTGAAAAAATGATTTAGTTGTGCTGTTCTTCTTTCCTTTTGAGAACTTTATTAAAATTAACAATTCCTGTTTACCAAAGGACACAATTGTGACAGTACAAATAAACATGCCTTATTATTTAAAATATAAAATCTCCTTACCAAAATTTGATCCTCAGTCAAATCTTTAGAATTATGTTGGTTGTGTAAGATAATAATGCCTCTCCAAAGACATAGGCAGCTTTACAATCCTATATAATAAAATCCTAATATGCAAATTGTCCCTTCAACCTGGAGTTCAACTAGGAGTTTGACTGCTTGCTATGATGTGCGCTGACCACCAGGGGTCAGCATGGAGCATGGTGGGCATCAGCAACATGACACTGGCAGCAGACAGCAGTGGAGGCACTGCGGCCCTGATGAGCTCTGAGGAGAGCAGGACTGCAGCGGGATGGTGGAGCAGGTGAGAGGGCGGCACCAGGCCAAGTCGGGGGCGGGGCCGACGCCCAGCTCCCAGGCACTGAGGTAGCCAGGCAGGGGTCCAGTCCCGACTGATCGCCCTGAAGACAGCAACCAGTGGCCACCTGGGCGGGGGGTTCTGACCTCTTGCCAGCTACCTGGGGGCGGGGGTGACAGGAACGGAGGTGGGGTGAGAATGCAGGGTGTCTGCCAAGCTCGCTCTTGCTCCCCCTGCTACCCTCCCCCACACTCACGCTGCCTCTTCCAGGTGAGCTGGGCCACAGCCGCCGGGTTACAGCCACCGGGACCAGGACCGCAGGGGCCATTCAGGCTCCCTGTGGGTTTGTGCAGGAGCCAGTCTGCGAGGCTGGCCAGGAGAGAACGCACTGCCCACCTGTCTTTTGTGCAGCACTACTGGGCAGCCCAGAGGCCCTCAGTGTCTGGCCGTGCTCACCGCATCTCCACATGGGAACTCGGGCACCATGACTCAGGCAGACGGGGGCGGGGGGGTTGTGCACAGGGGGCCTACGTGCTGCCCAGGGCCCAGAGTTCAGCTGGGACCTGCCCTTCCATGCCAGATGCTTGCGCTTCGATCACCGGCCAGGCCTAGGGACTGCACCCGGGCATGAATTTCATGCACCAGGCCTCTAGTATGCTAATAATATTCTATAGAGAAAAATCTGACTTGAAGACTTGTATTTTCTTTTAATTTGCATGAGAGACGAGTATTTAAAAAAAATCAGCCCACGCATTAGTAGTGAATATATTTTGTGTTTCAACTCAATGATAACAAAAAAACCAAAAAAACTATAAAAAACGTTTTCTCTGCCTCCACCTCATCTTTTACCTTTATGATAATTCACAAAAAAGTTTCCCTCATGTCTCAGAATCAGAAGACTCTGTGCTGGGCAGTTGGCTTATTAGCTTATTTGCTCCTTACAGGCATCATGGCTTTGGTGGCAGAATATATCCCCTCACTGCTTTGTTTCCCGACAAATGCTCTTCCGCACTTTTAAATGACAAAAGAATCTATATAGTTCTCCATTCTAATCGGGTCCCTGCCTTTCCTTTGCCATTTTCCACAGGTATTTCTACCAAAGTTTTATCAAAATATATAATCAATATAAAAGAAAGAAACAATAAAAATATATAAGTGCACTATATGTTTTATACATGTATACTAAGCTAAATATATATAATGTATATACCTAACTAAATATATGCACTTTACTAAATGCATATATACTAAATACAATATATAAGGGAAATGTAAAATATATAATTATACATACACACACAGACACATAAGTTTATATTTGTGATCAGCCTTATTATTTGTAAGAGAAGCATGGATAATAACTTTATAGTTAATGGCCTTAGTAAATAATTTCCATTCTTATATCTCATGCATAATATTATTATATTCCAGTCTTTGGCCATATGCTTGCTTAACTTTCGTTTCATGCTACAAAGTGCAGATTAGTACTGGGATCGAAGCTGCCTAAAGTATTCTGTGCAGCATCTGATTTGTTTGCGAAGTTCTTGAACTATGAATAAGGATAAAATTTCGAAGCCAAAGCATGGAAAAAAAAGACTGGAGAAAAGCATTTTTATGCTAATGGCCGTAGCAATGATTATAAAGCAGAGTGCACACAGAATGCACCATGAAGATGCTAAATAATATTTATGGAGCATCTGGGCCTTGCATAGCAGAAGCAAAAATGTTCTTTTCTCACATTTGGTTTGCAAAATTACTGTGGACATTCAGAAAAATGCTGAAATTTCATTTGAACTGTGGAGCAAAAACCCTGACCAAGAACAGGGCTGGGATTTGTGAGCTGTCATTTTATTCACAAGGATAAACAGAACCGTGACATGTTAGAATGATTCTGGATAAATTGTCTTTTACTTGTTTAGGGTGGTCTGAAGGGAAAAAATGGAACAAGGAATAACAGTTTCAGAAAAGTTCATGAAGTTCTTAATGTGAACAGTAGAATCGAAGGGCTAAACACAGGCTCCTTTTATGCATATTTGTTGCTTTTAATTTTATTGTAATAATCCGATGCATCAATGGATATTTGGGAGATCGGGAAAACATTTAAAATAAAAATACATAGGCATCTCATTAGTCATCCTTTATGCCTCAAAATAGTACATCTTCATGGATCCCTGGGTAAGTCAGTGTTGGTCTTCATTTAATGTGCTCAGATGATTGTAGAAAACACTCGCAGGTACTATGCTGATCATTATACCTCTAACCATTACAAGATAGATTTTATTCCATTGGTTTTGTCAATGAGAACACTGAGATTCGGAATGTCTAGAAGCTTGTCCCAGGTCACAAATAGTAGTAAAACTAAGATTGAGTTCTGCCTAACCAACAAAGCCTTCTTTTTTTTTTTTAATTTAAATTCTTTATTGTTTAAAGTATTACATAAGTCTCCCTTTTCCCCCTTTGACCTCTCCCCGGCGGCACCACCCGTTTTGTAATAAGAAAACAAACAAGAAACAAAACAACCACCACAAAATGAATATATTTCAATCTCAGGATAAACCACCAGGTTCTAGAACAGAGATATTAAGAATGAAATAACATCAGGAAGATAGAAAATCACCAAGTTACATTCTGTTTGTAGAGGGCCGCCTGGGAGGCACCTAGGCATTTTCTTATAATTATTGTCAGCTGAACTCAGAGCATAGGCAGAGCCACGCCCTGGGAACATGCTTCCCCAATAAGGCTGGACATGTTAATCAGGCAGGGGCGGAACTAGATATGTAAATCTAGGTCTTTAAAATAAACCTGCTGTGTGGCTCAGGCCTCTTTGCCGCCTCTCCATCAGAGAGGATGGTGCCCACCTGGCCCCAGCTTAAAATCTATTTCTGCATCTTGGTCTTTCTTTAATTTCTTAATCCCCAGCTCCTCCTCTCAGCAAATGGACTGTTTCCTTTTCCATGCGGGACATGGAAAAGAGAGAAACAGCCCCCCCCCCCCACACTGTTTATAGGAGAAACTTATCAGGATAGTTTCCTGATGACAGAAATCAATTTCTAAATGTCGCTGGTTATTTCCGAAGCCCATTATCTGTTTTAAACTGTGGACACTACAGAACTGGACGTTTACCCCTTTGACTAAAGTTTAAAAGTCCTGGTGATTTTGAATGACTCTTGGTGAGAAAGCCGCTCCTCTGGTGTAAACAAATCAGTCTGTGTGTAAACAGGCTCGCAATATGGGGGTTTGGGTAGATTAAAATGTATATAAAATTAGACGCTCAGCAGAGCTTTGACGTTTCCACCATGTATTTTCCAAACTTGCAGGACAAAACCCCCCTCTAACTACTCCTAAAGCCACAGCAGAGTGATCGTTGCCACCAGAAAATAGGTAGCGATTTTCTCCTTTTGGGTAAATGAAAGATGCCATTGATTCTTTAAACTGCACAATGCAGCTGATTCAATTTTTAAAACGTTTGAAAGTCATGTTCAGAAGGACATATTCACCAAACTACTCTTTTTATCTATGATGATGCTATATTTAGTTTCATTAAGTTGGTTACATGGGAATTCACTCCTACTCCCTGAAAAATTGAAGTCCATTATTTCTGCTACTGGAAGTTATTGGAGTAAAACCTAACATAACCCTTCTCTCCTTGATCATGTATATGAAAATAACTAAGTGTTATAACTTTTATTTGAAGTAAATATTCCTTTTATTAAAAATTTTGTAAATGTTCTACTAAATAAAACACAATTTTATTTAGTAGAACACAGCTTGTTCTTTGCCCTATATATTGAAAACTTCATAATAATACATACATTTCTCACACAAGTTCTGTCCCTTTATCACTCTCTGGTGAATGCACACATCATTTAGTTGGAGAAAAATGACTACATTGCTTTTGTTCTGAAGAGTTTTCCATTCGAGCTATTGGCCTAACTTTGCACCAAACTTGCATCCTTTCTGTGCATAAAATTCTAGTAAAGTAAAATAAAACACAAGCAGTTCATGATTGGAGAAAAGGCTTCTAATTGAGCTAAAATGATGCATGCTTGGAGATGAAGCTGATATTTACGAGGAAAAGGGAGTTGAAAGAGCATGGACTTAATAAGCATGTATCAGAAAAGACATGGGTCAGTTTTCCTAGGGAAATACCCACCCTCTGTAGACAATGGCAGTGAGAACTTAATCAAGAGTAGGATTAAACTGAGTAGAGAGACTTATCTTGGCTTTAAGAGTGGCCTCGCTCCTTAACACTGAAACAGAAGACAAGTACAAATCTAAACAGAATGCAGCAGAGAAAGATAAATATCACATGATCTCACTGCATATTTTTTATAGTTTTATATATATATATATATATATATATATATATATATATATATATATTAGCATTTCCAGTTTCTTTTTTTCTTCCTGGGAAAGTTTAGATGTATATCTAATTTTATGAAGTTGTTGTTTTCTCAGTAATATCTCTAAAGTGCCTTAAACAAAATAGATTAGGTATATTTTCTAGAGACTCAAAATACAACAGCATGTCAACAGTGATAGACACTAAATAATTAAAAGAGGGATGACTAATAGTTATAATTGTAAACATAAATTACAGTTTTCATAGCACTTAAAGGTACATAATTCCATTTTTTATCTTCACAACTGAACTATGGAGTAAGTCAGGGATATTTGTTGGCCCCATTTTAAAGATGATGGAACAAAGAATAAAAGAGAGAAAAAGAAAGGCAATTAAAACTTGCTTAACATATGCTGAGAACCAGGAAATGTGCCAAGTATTTCAGATAATTATTTCATTTGATCCTCATTGAATCTGTTGAAGTCTGCATGATTTTCTCCACCTTGGAGAGGAGTAACTGAGGTTCTAAGAATAAGCTACAAAAGCTTTATTTTCCAACCTGAAAGCAAAGGTGTTTAACTTATTATTTATCATTGGAGGATATAGTTTCTGGAATGATCATTAGCCAATACACATCTCAGACTCTCCATTTCACAAGACTATGTAGAGCTCAAGCATGCTTAACCACGTGATGATACACACAAGACGACCCACACTAGCCTCTGAGAAGCAAAACTAATTCAACTGTGGATTTAATACAGGTCTCATAACAGAAAATCCTTAAAGGTCCAGAAAAAATGGTACTTAATTATCCTCAAAATTTTTTGGCAATGTATTTAGAAAAATATAAAACATTTTTTAGTGAAACTTCTGAGTTTAGAAGCTGCACCTCAGTTGGTTCTTTATTGCTTAATGGAGAGATCAAACACATATCTTTAATATCTTAAGCCATCAAAACGGAATTCAGCCTTTGCTGAACCAAATATATGGTTGCAATCTCTTCATTTTTAGGTGAAGAATTGAATTTAATCCTTTCTTCCTTAATGGCTTTGTTTGTGTATCTGAAAGTAGGTATGCCTATGAAAGTAACATTGGTATTGTTTGATAAATATTGACAGTCTTTATGGATGATTGGAACTAAATGACCTAGAATTCAGGCTTTAAGATTAGACTCCTTGAGTTTGAATTCATATTTTAATAATTTTTGGTTAATTACCTTGTATGGGTTTATTAATCACTCCATGTTTGTTCCTAATTAAAATAAGGCTATTAATTATACCAGTATCATCAAGTTGTGAGGCTTATCAGAGGTAATACTATGATATACACTGTTTAAGATAGTGCTTGGCCACAATAAACACTCAACAAATATTCACAATCATTATTTTTAGTAGTATTATTTCTTAATAAAACATAGATATTCTGAGACACAGAATCCCATGCAGCTATATTCTAACTAATCTAATTCAGCACTTGGACCTCATCAATCCCACATCAAGCTTTACCTAAACACCTCATCACCTCCAAAATTGATCCAATGTACTTTTATTTTTTATGTTCTAAGAGGCTTTTTCCTCATACTGAGCCCCAAACTGCCTTCCTGAAATTTGCATACATGTGTCAGGGTTCTTCCTCCTGAGAATACACAGAATTAATCTAATCCCAAAAAGAAAACCTTTCATTGATTTGTTGATGATAGCCATTCTGACAGGTGTGAGATGGTACCTCATTGTTGTTGTGATTTGTATTTCTAAACGACAAGTACTGGTGAGGATGTGGAGAAAAAGGAACCTTCGTGCACTGCTGGTGGGAATGCAGACTGGTGCAGCCACTATGGAGAACAGTATGGAATTTCCTCAAAAGTTAAAAATGGAACTCCCATTTGACCCAGTAATCCCACTTATAGGACTATATCCCAAGAAACCAGAAACACCAATCAGAAAAGATATATGCACCCATATGTTCATAGCAGCACCATTTACAATAGCTAAGATTTGGAAACAGCCTAAGTGCCCATCAGCAGATGAGTGGATTAGAAAACTGTGGTACACAATAGAATACTATGCTGCTGTAAAAAAAAAGGATTTTTTTTTTTTACCATTTGCAACAGCATGGATGGAACTGGAAAGCATTATGCTAAGCGAAATAAACCAGTCAGAGAAAGATAAATATCACATGATCTCACTCTTATGTGGGATATAATGATCAACATAAACTGATGAACAAAAATAGATCCAGAGACAAGGTAGCACTGAGCAGACGGTCCAACCTCAGAGGGAAGGCAGGGGATGCGGGGATTAGAGATCAACCAAAGGACTTGCATGCATGCATATTAGCATAACCAATGGACACAGACACTGGTGCAGTGCGGGCTTGCCTTCGGGGTTGGGAGTGTCCAGAGAGAGGTCAATGGGGGGGAAAAGGAGACATAGGTAATACTTTAAACAATAAAAAAAAGAAAACCTTTCAAACAGTTAAAGACAGATAGCAAGTCCTTTTGAGATTTCATTACCTTACTGAACATTTTTCCATTCCTTATGTTTTCCTACCAATTGACAAGTTTATTTTGACTTCTACAATTGCTGTTTTTGCTTATTACACTGGAAGATTTTGTGTCATTATAGTAGAAGAAACAGCAAAGTACAAAATGTGGCTCTCAACCATAGCTTCACACAAGAATTATTTGGAGGACCTTAATGACATCCATGAAAGGGTCCATCTCCAGAGATTCTGATGAAATCGGTTTGGGATGCAGCCAGGTTGGAGAAAATACAGGTGTAGAATAAAAACCATAGAATCTATAGTTAGAAACATCTCATGTCTGTGTGACATTTTGAGCAATTGCCTAACCTCTTTGAGTCTCATATTCCTTTGTTTATTTAACCAGAAAATACTGCTAAGTGCTTACTCTGGGTCATGCATTGTGCCAAGCAGACAGAAGACACAAAAATAAAACATAGTTGCTGCGTTCTAGTGTCAAGATAGTAATAATCAATGTCACCAATGAGAGTGTGTTATACATTTAGATGAGTGCTACAAAAAGGGTCACGGTTCTCTGTGACTCAACAAAAATGAAAACGAAAACAAATTTGGCTCAGTGTGCATTATAGAGGGGAAAGGGTTGGTGTTAAGTGCAGAAATAAAAAGGCATTTTGGCCGGGAAAAGAGAAGCTTCTGTGATTGAGTCACAGGAGTTTACAAGATATAAAGGACCCTTTCTTAAGGGGAAACAAAAGCCCCAAATGTCCCTCTTCATGGAAAATAACCACTTTTTATTTTCTTAAAAAATTGAAATTTTCAGTGGTGGAGAGTCTGCCAAGAGACTAGGATTTGACATGAAAGTGCTTGGGGTGAAGAGTGATGAGGCTGGGAGCGTTGTTCCTCTCCTAAAGAAAACTACTTCCAAATGCCAAGTTCAGCGTAAGACATGAGCCAGGCAAGGAGGTGGAGCAGCAACTCTTACCTGGAACATTACCTTGTCTGCTGGCTTATGACCTTCAGGGGAAAATGAGAT
>NW_005877307.1:0-8799 GCF_000147115.1 Myotis lucifugus
GCTCACCCCCTACTGGGGATGTGCCCGCAACCAAGGTACATACCCTTGATCGGAATCAAACCTGGGACCCTTCAGTCCACAGGCCGACGCTCTATCCACTGAGCCAAACCATTCAGGGCAACAAAGTACATTTTTCTTTCAGAATTTTAAATGGTTGTGTAAAGTTCAAGACTCTCTATTTCAATAATTATTAGAACATTGATACTTTTTCTGATAAATCTTTGACAGTAAAGTGTATCCTAAAAAAACAGTAGTGGGAACAGTAGTAGGACCACGCATGAGTTTTAGTAGCTTACTTAGGAAGGCAGAGGTTATCATTCCAGAGGAAACTGAGTTATACATGAGGCAGAACACACTGTTCATGCCAGGTTCTGCCATGGACACGTGGAGTCTCATCACCAAGGAAGAGCCTTCCTCAACTGTCCACCCTTCATTTTACAGTACTGCGTTTGTGGAAGTTCTCACACTGTTCTGCTTTATCAGAAGTGGATCTAATGCTGATAACATGCCAGAACTTTGTGGGTGTTCACCAAGCAGCAAATGAATGCATTTTGTTACAGGCTTAAGGTTCATGTGCAGATGCTTCAAAAGGCCAATATTGAAAATGTCTGAGTTTGGAGTAAGGAAAGTTTTATTAATCGAGAAGGTGCCTGCTTAAGAAGACGAGGGTGGGGTGGGGTGGGGGCACTTACAGCTTCCACAAATCCATTTTAAGAGAGCCCAGAATTCAGGCTTCTTTTATGTCAAGGGAAGGGAAAATGGGTAAGGCAAGAGGTGTGTGACATCTAGGCATCAACAAGGATCCAAGGAAGAGCATGAAATCTCCAAATCTCTTTGTTCCCAAGTCTCTTGACCCCTGCTGATCTGAGACTGGTTTTGAGGCTCCTTCAAATCCTTGCCAAAAGCTCAAGCCTCAAGCAGAATTCCTGTAATAGCACATCTATAGCAGGAGCTACTTCCTGAAGACCATGGGAGAAATGCAGGCTGGAATTAAGATAGAGTCAGAGAGAGAGAGAATTTCACTCTGTTACACTTTCAGACCAGGGCCCAGTGCCCAGCCAGTCATTCTGGAAATAGTCTACCATTCACTAAAATATATATATATCTATTTTTTTAATTTTTCTCTATAAGATGTTAATTTAAACTGGGACTGAACAAATGAATGCATTTATTAGACAGGTGACTAGGCAAGTTACTCAACCCATCTGTCAATGTAAGAACATTCAAACATGTAATGAATTTTTGTATTGAATTTATTGGGGTTACATTGGTCAATAAAATTACATAGGTTTCAAGTGTACAGTTCCACAATTTTTTATCAGATTTTATTTGAGCCGAACTGACCACAATGGCTGGGAAGCAAGATCTCAAATGCTCCAGAGAATGGCAGCTTGCAGTTTCTGTTATGCATTTGGAATTAAGGCGAGGACGTAAGGTAGATTACAGGAAGGTGGGAGAAAGAAAGGCAAGGATTGGATTACAAGATAGTTAACAAGATTGGGGTACCCCTAGAATCAGCATTTCCAGAGGTCCCCCCAGGAGAAGTAATCGTTTTTATTCTCATGTCACTCAGGCCTGACTGGGCATGCGTCTATTCTCCAGTCCCTTTGTTCCTTCCCAGTTAAATAATAACCAGGTTTATTATAATGGGAACATCCTCTTGAGGTGTTATTTCAAAGATGTGTTAACTTAGACGCACAAAAAATAAAGGACAGGCCTTGCTTAAGGCAAAGACAAACCTTTTAACTAAAGAAGTTATATGCCTGGGGTGACTACCCGCCGTGTCCTGCCTCGCTCAGGATTATGATCAGATCGCCACCCGGTGAGGTTACTTTCCTAGAACCATTTTTCATCCACACTTCCACGCCTCAGTTTCCTGATTTTTAGAATAAGTATAGAAATAGTACTTATCTCACAAGGTTATTGCGAAGGTTATGCCTGTCTAGAGCATTGCAGAATGTCTGGCAAATATGTACTCTCCAATAAATGTTTGTTGCTACATACAATTCTTTCCCTTGACATTCATCTCCACAGTCCTTTACCTGCAATTACCAAATTCCAAACAGCTCTGAATCCTAAATATGGTGGTACAACCTGGCCTGATTGATAAAAGCTGATCTGAGCTTTCTTGACCACTTTGGTAAAAATATTAGTAAGTTTTGCTGCAGACATATTAATGTTTTACTTTTTTAAAATCCCTCCCCCCCCCAAATTTAAATTCCAAGCCACTCTGGCCCCAGCGGTTTCAAATAAGCAACTGTGGGCCTATTTCAACATGATGCCAACACCACTCAGAGAAAATAAACCAACTGTGGATTCACAGACACCTGGCACCCACTTTGAAGCCTCGGGAAAGCGATTTAACTTCTCTTAAGGTTCATGTGGCTGACAGAGGATTGATTTACTGCCTAGGGTGTGAACTTCCTCAAATTTCTGCACGCCTCACCACCCCAACAAATGTATCTTTCTCTTCATTCGCCCTCCCTGACAGCCTCCCATTTTTGGAGACCGCTACATGCCTGAGTTGTTCAAGGCCCCTCTCCCACTGCAGGCTTAGCTAACTGTACCACAGAGGATGGCGTATGAGCAGAATGGTAACTTCTTGTGGAATTCAGAGAATTGGGAGAATGGTTCAGATGAAGGAATTGAGTTGATTTTCTGTTGTTCCTTGCCTTTTTCTGCACTTCTCTTGCCACCAGAAATCTGACCAGTTAACTTCCCAAAGGGTTGGTGCCCTAAAGGTAAGGAAGGGGTCAAAGCACAAAGGTATAAGTGGCTGACGGTTTAAGGTAGTGCTGGTTTCAGGGACACGGACAAAAGCATGGTGACTGCAGGGGTTGGGAGGGCGGATAGAGGGATGGAGGAGGTTGTGGGTGGGATAAATGGTGATAGACGAAGACTTGACTTGGGTGGAGAACACACACTACAGTGTACAGAAGATGTCTTGTAGCATAGTGCACCTGGAACCTGTACAATTTTGTTAACCAGTGTCACCCCAATAAATTCAATAGAAGGGGGGAAAGGGTGGTGCTGGTTTTACTTCCCAGGTAAATTAGCAGGGAAACAAAGTGGAGTTTCTCCTCACCCTATAATCATAGGTGGCAGAAGGCCACAGTAGGAAATTGGAGGATGTGGAAGAGGTAAGACTCAAGGTGATCATGGCCTGGACTGATTATGAAGGGACAGGTTTAGCACAGATCTCATCTGGCTACATAGTAGACTCACCTGGACACCTTAATAAACTGCGCAGGTCCTCTGTTGGTCACTTGGGTCAGAATCTCTGGAGAGGGGGCCCAGGCAACACTGTTTTTAAAAATCTCTCCAGTCCAGCTGGTGTGGCTCAGTGATTGAGCGGCAACCCATAAAGCAAGAGGTCACTGGTTTGATTCCCTGTCAGGGCACATGCCTGGGTTGCAGGCTCAATCCCCAATAGGGGGCGTGCAGGAGGCAGCTAAGCGATGTTCCTCTCTCAATGATGTTTCTATCTCTCTACCTTTCTCCCTTCATATAAAAATTTTTTTTTTTTCCTCCAAGTGACTCTATATTCAGGGCTGCACTAAGTCTGTGAGCCACTTTGGAGATACCTGGGAACCTTCTGACCTCCCCTGGCTCCCTCCAATGTGCTGGATTTTATTCCCTTCTGGACCAAGAAAGAACATCCAGTTATTGTAGTTTTGGGGTAACAGGCAGGGCCTATTAACCATCTTCATGTAAAACAACAATAACAATCATTGAATAATGGCTGAATCAATGTCTTCAGCCAGTTTCTAGAGAGAATAAATTACCTCCAAATAGATTAGTGGTTGTGATCAAAATGCCAAATTAAGAACCATTAGGGATGCCTCTGTGGTCATTTATTAGGACCAGAATGTATTCTTTGATAGACTTGGTTTAGAAAAAATTTCCTCATACCTGTAGTGTTTTTCTGACACAGAAAAATGAAAATTGCCAGCACCAGGGCACCTTGGCCAGGGTGGTTTAGGGAGACATGGGGTCTCCCTAGCCTTTCAGATCACAAACTGGGGGAGCACTAAGTTAGTCCTCTCTGGGCATTTCAATCAACTGAGATTTTAGTGAATTCTCCTGTCATTGGAAGTAGGACGTTCCTCACCAGGTCCCTCTGGCTGGTATGCCAAGCTGGGTGTCTAATGAGGAGGGAACTCTTCCTGTCTCCTTCCGTGGCTCTGATGGTTAGTCCTCATCTCTCCCATACTTCCTAGTCTTCCCTCTTCAATGCCTGTCTCCAAAGGTCGGGAGCATGAAGACATGTCTCCCCCCACCTGAGACCTGCCCAGCCAGAGCACCCTCTCTCCTCTCTTCTTACAGCCAACTTCTCAAAGGAAGCCCCCAAGTGTGTCTCCACTCACCTCCCACCCCTCATGGAGCGCCTGAGATCTGATTCTGCCCCCAAAACTCAGCTGAAAGCTCTGCCAGAGGTCACCGATGGCCTCCAGTCGCCACATCCATGGGGTTTTTCAGCTCTTCTCTTTCTTGACCCCTGTGCAGCTTTGTGACAGGATGACTGCTGCTTTGACTGTTTTCTTCATCTGGTTCCCAGACCTTGGTCGGTCTCTCTCTCTCTCTCTCTCTCTCTCTCTCTCTCTCCCTCCCTCTCTCCTTTCATGTTTAGGAGCACTCCCAGAGCCTCTTTACTGTTCTCTCCTCTGTTTACCCTTCAATGTTGCTGTTTCTGGTTGCCTCCTCTATTTATTATCTTGAAGCTTGCCAAACCCACACCCCCAGCCTGGGTCTCTGCCCCAAACTCCAGGACCTCGAGTTATGTATCTCCCTCACCCTAACTTCCTCATCTGTAAAATGATGGGCTGGACCCTCAATGTTTTAGGTGTTATTGTTATGTTTAAGCAAGACATAGCACAATTGTTATGAATGCAGAGCTTCATGTTGGTAGAAAAAGGCTACCCTTGGAAAATTGCCAATACTCTCCACCATGCTAAGGCTTTGGCTTATCTCAGGGACCTGCCTATGGCTGGGTAAGCAGAGTTGAACTGTTCACACATGCTAGTCAATATATATTAATACCTTTTTTGGGGAAATAAGAATTAAATCCCTAGTCCATTTATTATTCAACAAAAGTGTATGTTGGTTTGCTTAGGGGAGCATGGTTTATATCGAGCTATGTTGGCATTTTAGCTTCCCTAGAAACAGGGAAACAGAAGGGTTTTATATTTTTTTTATTAGATAAAAACACAATTCAGAATATTAGGCAGGGCCTTTTAGGACCCCTGACTGATTCAACTCATTGGCAAATGGCACACTTGAAATAAATATGCCCTTTTGGGTGAGAAGTCATTCTGTGTCTTGTGCACAGCATTGAATTGGTTTGAGTTATAGCATAAAATTTATTTTACATTTAAGATTCCTTTTTCCTTGGTAAAAATCATAATCCTCAGTGAATGTTCATTGCAGATTTTGAGAAGCAAAGTCATTTAGAAAACAAATGTCCTGACACTGGCTCATTGGCCTAGTGCTACGCTCACCCTCCTGACATCTGGTTTTGAGACACGCCCTTTGAAATTCATTCTCACCCCTTCTTTCACCCTCTCTTCTCCTAGACTTTATTTCTTTCTGTGACATGGCTGCCCACTAGGCCAGGCTCCAAAGTCTCCAAATATTTGCTTTCTTTTCCAAAGTAATTTCATTAAAGACAAGTCAGAGAAAGACAAGTATCACATGATCTCACTCATATGTGGAATCTAATGAACAAAATAAACTGATGAACAAAATAGATCCAGAGACATAGAAGCATGGAACAGACTGTCAAATCTCAGAGGGAAGACGTGGGTGGGTGGGTGGGGAGAGATTAAACAAAGAAATTATACACATATATGCATCACCCATGGAAACAGATAATAGTGTTGCGAAATTTTAAGGGGACGTTCAGGGTGGAGGGGGCCAATGGGGGGGGGGAGGGAGCATCTGTAATACTTTCAACAATAAAGATACATTTTTTTTAAAAGAAAACTTAAAATAGATACATAAAACACAGTTGGTGTTTGACGGGTAGCATGATGCAGTGTTAAGCACACATTATTGAACCCAGACAGTGTGGGTTCCAAACCTGGTTCTAGTACTTACTAGATCTGTGACTGTGGCTACACATTTAATTTTATTCCCCCAGTGTGTGTGTGTGTGTGTGTGTGTGTGTGTGTGTGTGTGAGATGTGGGCTTCAAATTCTAAGCTCTAATGAACTGGACATCCACAAATCAGGGAGTGGTTAAAGGGTTGTCACTCACCCTGTGCCTCATCCATCACACCGCTGTCCCTGAGAGAGACCCACAACCACGTGCGCACTCTTTAGACTAGAATCCATCTCCTGTCCTGAAACTCATTTCCTCATTTCCTATCCCACCTGATGACTGAGCTAGAAAGCTAGAGCAACAGGAGAGGGCCACTTACCTGCCTCTTTCTCTGAGCCCTACACCGATCCCTTTGGTTCTTAAAAGTATAAGGTATTCCAGCCATGGCCGGGTAACTCAGTTGCTTAGAGCCTCATCCTGATACACCAAGGTTTTGGGTTCCATCTCCAGTCAGGGCACATACAAGAATCAACCAATAAATGAAGAAATAAATAAGCGGAACAACAAATCGATGTCTCTCTCTCTCTCTCTCTCTCTCTCTCTCTCTCTCTCTCTCTCGTCAATCAATGAATTTAAAAATTATAAGGTATTCCAAACCCCAAAATGTACTTCAATCCTCAAACAGATTACAAGACTATTGCCCAAAAAGCCTTCTTCCCTAATACATATTAGCTTTTAAAATATTTTATCTTCTTTCAAATGTCTTACCTTCAGCCAATTTATTCAACCAACCAACCAACCAACCAACCACCAACCAGTTTGCCTGAGCTCCATGCACTCTATGAGAAGCCAATTCACATTCAGAGTTGTGTGTTATTTTAGTAGTGAGCTCTGGTACGCGGGAGCACAGAGGAGGGACATCCAGCCAGAGGAGGGGTGCAGGGGTGGAGGAGTAGGGAAAATGCTGTCAAGGAAAGCTTCCCAGAGAGATCCCTGTGAGCTGGGTCCTGAGGTTCAGTGGTAATTAGCATGTGAGGGGCTGGGGCATGCAGAAGAGGTCTTCCAGATAGAAGACAAAACGGTCAGATTTGGAGGTAGGGCCTGGCCTCTTCTGGGAGCTGCAGAGCCTGAATGCAAACTTTGGTTCTACTACTTCCTTGCCATCTGACCTTGGGAGTGGTAGACAGAATAACTAAGGCTTCCTACAGATGTCCCTCTCTTACTCTCTGTATCCTGTGACTATGTTACTTTACACGCCAAAGGGGACTTTGCAGATGTGATTAAGGGTCTTGAGATGGGGGTATTATCCTGGATTATCTGAGTGAGCCCAATGTAATCACAACGGTCCTTATGGGAGGAGGCAGGAAACCAGAAAGGAGGGAAGGAAACGTGAGGATGGAAACAGGTCGAGCGACACGGCCACGTGGCAAGGAATACAGGCAGCCTCTAGAACAGCGGTTCTCAACATGTGGGTCGCGACCCCTTTGGGGGTCAAACGACCCTTTCACAGGGATGGCCTAAGACCATCGGAAAACACATATAGAATTACATATTGTTTTTGTGATTAATCACTATGCTTTAATTATGTTCAATTTATAACAATGAAAATACATCCTGCATATCAGATATTTACATTACGATTCATAACAGTAGCAAAATTACAGTTATGAAGTAGCAACGAAAATAATTTTATGGCTGGGGGTCACCACAACATGAGGAACTGTATTAAAGAGTCGCGGCATTAGGAAGGTTGAGAACCGCTGCTCTAGAAGGTGCAAGAGGCAAGAAAATGCAGAGCCTCCAGCAGGAACGCCGCTCAGCAGGCATCTTGACTGGAAATGGACTTCAGACTTCTGACCTTCAAAACGGTAAGATAATCAATTTGTGCTGGTAATACGTTTGTGATCACGTGTTGGAGTAATAAATAAGGACACGATATTTAACATCCCAGTGCCTGATCACCTGTCTATACATGGAGCTATAAAAGCATTATCATTACAGGGCTATCCTGAGAGGTGAAGTAAAAACACAATAGAAAGTGCGTAGAATACTGCTTTGCATGCAGTAAGTACTCAATTATAAGTACTCAATTATCACATCATACCAAAAGTTTGTCTTTTTATCCCATATGAAATAGGAGCTACAGGAAGAAAATGACATGAGCAGAGCTGCATTTTCAGCAGATTCATTGGGGCAATATGAAAAATGGTTTCATGGACCGAGGGCAGGAAGGCTGGCAGCTGGAAGACCAGTTAGGAGGCTACTGGCATTACCCCAGCTGGTGGCAATGGGGGTGAGATCCAAGGCAGCCTTTCCTGATCCCCTCTGTCTTGTTACCACATCTTATTTTTTTTAAAAATATGTTTTATTGATTTCAGAGAGGAAGGGAGAGGGAGAGAGAGATAGAAACATCAACGACGAGAGAGAATCATCCATTGGCTGCCTCCTGCATGCCCTCTACTGGGGATCGAGCCTGCAACCCAGGCATGTGCCCTGAAAGGAAATTGAACCTTGACCTCCTGATTCATGGGTTGATGCTCAACCACTGAGCAACACCGGCCGGGCCCCATCTTATTTTTAATGCCCTTTTAAAATTATTGTCAACACTGTTGACTGCCAGCCCAGGATTTGTTCCCCTCTTCTTCCTCCTTAAAAGAACCCTAATTTTGTTCAGATATCACCTTCCCCCACACCCCCTTGTGGGAGAGACTCCATCCTGTTTGTTCTAAAGGCAATCCCAGTCCCTCTGCTAGTCTTTGG